>NC_050570.1:12734899-12747399 GCF_013265735.2 Oncorhynchus mykiss
TCAACCACTATTTTTACAGTGTGATGTTTTAAGATATTATGTTTATCACGTTCATTTTCTTTGCCCTAGCCCTCTCATTCAATGGCTCTGATTTGCCCTGGTAAGAGCATGCTTTTCTCAGACAAGTGACAGATTAATTGCACTGTGTGTGTTTCCCCCCTCACCTATACTTGAAATGCATATAGTTACAAACAAATTGAATTCCGTTGTGTGACTTTGTGACGAGGCCTTTTGAATTAAACTTGGCTGCATTAGAGCATATTCCATTAATAAAACAATGGCCTTTTTTTTAAAGTAAACCTATGGATTCTACGATAATGCCGTAGTTTCGAATAGACTGGGCCTTCTAATGTAAACAAACTCTTGGCAATAGGAAGTGTATAAGCATCATGCATTGTACCAAGGACTGAAAAGTGTCCTACAGCTGCTTGCTGGGTCCACACGTCTGGGGCTGCGGATGGCCCGGTATTGTCAGCTAAATGGGATCATGAGCGGCTGAAAAGTGTTTGAGAATGAACAGAAAATAATTTTCACAAGTGGATGATTACTTCTGCCACATCCTAACCCAACTCTCGGAGAATGCCCCAGATTTTCAGACCCGTATTCACAGCGGATCCCAACCTAGACTGGAGGCCTTTTCTTAAAGGGACAGCCCCTCTCCTTTTGACAAATTGTCTTCACAATCTCTTTATTTCCTGGTTTGAATCTCTCATATCCCACATTATTTCCCATTGAGTTCTGTGAATAGGCGATTGATTTATGGAGCTTCGAGATGTTAGTGGTCATTGGCTATCTGACCATTGCTAACCTTTTCCAAGGGAAGAAGAGACTGGAGGAAAACGTTGGCTTGGTTTTCTCATTATCTATTTTTATTATCATCTGTTGCATAATGCTTCTACAATTTGGCCGATCACAGCCATAAAATACCCTGTTGTCACAATATTCATAATAAAATATTTTCAATAAGAACACGTTGATTTATGTTCTCAGTGAATTATAGTTGTCTATATTCATGGAAATATTATTTGAAAAGAGCTGCTTAATTTGTATCTTTATAAACAGCCTATATTGGTCACCTTGTAATCACCTTAATTTGTATCTTTATAAACAGCCTATATTGATCACCTTCATTTGTATCTTTATAAACAGCCTATATTGATCACCTTCATTTGTATCTTTATAAACAGCCTATATTGATCACCTTCATTTGTATCTTTATAAACAGCCTATATTGGTCACCTTGTAATCACCTTAATTTGAGTGTTTTAATATGCCTAGTTTAAAGGTATTAAAATTCACATATTAATCGAGACATCTTGTCATTTTTATATGGAACTTGTTTTTAATTTTACATGTATTGAATTGAATTTATAGTGAATTGAATTTGCTTTGTATTATGATTAGTCAAATCTAGGCTATAATCCCAACATTGGTAAATTAATTTGATTTACTGCTTTACAGTAATAAAACATTGTTAAAATTGTTAAAATGTCTGTGTTTGTAGGTACCTTTATGCTTTGGGACAGAGAGTTTGGAAACGTTGGAAAAGAAGATATTTGGTTCTTGTCCAGGTATGTTAAATGTCAGGATTCATTTGGGTCTTGTCCAGGTATGTTAAATGTCAGGATTCATTTGGCTCTTGTCCAGGTATGTTAAATGTCAGGATTCATTTGGGTCTTGTCCAGGTATGTTAAATGTCAGGATTCATTTGGGTCTTGTCCAGGTATGTTAAATGTCAGGATTCATTTGGCTCTTGTCCAGGTATGTTAAATGTCAGGATTCATTTGGGTCTTGTTCAGGTATGTTAAATGTCAGGATTCATTTGGGTCTCGTCCAGGTATGTTAAATGTCAGGATTCATTTGGGTCTTGTCCAGGTATGTTAAATGTCAGGATTCATTTGGGTCTTGTTCAGGTATGTTAAATGTCAGGATTCATTTGGGTCTCGTCCAGGTATGTTAAATGTCAGGATTCATTTGGGTCTTGTCCAGGTATGTTAAATGTCAGGATTCATTTGGGTCTTGTCCAGGTATGTTAAATGTCAGGATTCATTTGGGTCTTGTCCAGGTATGTTAAATGTCAGGATTCATTTGGGTCTTGTCCAGGTATGTTAAATGTCAGGATTCATTTGGGTCTCGTCCAGGTATGTTAAATGTCAGGATTCATTTGGGTCTTGTCCAGGTATGTTAAATGTCAGGATTCATTTGGGTCTTGTCCAGGTATGTTAAATGTCAGGATTCATTTGGGTCTTGTCCAGGTATGTTAAATGTCAGGATTCATTTGGGTCTTGTCCAGGTATGTTAAATGTCAGGATTCATTTGGGTCTCGTCCAGGTATGTTAAATGTCAGGATTCATTTGGTTCTCGTCCAGGTATGTTAAATGTCAGGATTCATTTGGGTCTTGTCCAGGTATGTTAAATGTCAGGATTCATTTGGGTCTTGTCCAGGTATGTTAAATGTCAGGATTCATTTGGGTCTTGTCCAGGTATGTTAAATGTCAGGATTCATTTGGGTCTTGTCCAGGTATGTTAAATGTCAGGATTCATTTGGGTCTTGTCCAGGTATGTTAAATGTCAGGATTCATTTGGGTCTTGTCCAGGTATGTTAAATGTCAGGATTCATTTGGGTCTTGTCCAGGTATGTTAAATGTCAGGATTCATTTGGGTCTTGTCCAGGTATGTTAAGTGTCAGGATTCATTTGGGTCTTGTTCTATTCAGAAGATTAACATATTTGAATAAGTCTACTTGCCAAATGTATAGCTTCTAAGTAAATACATGCTTTTTTTCTAGTGGACTTTAATAGCATTTTCTTGGTGCTGCTTCATTTTTCTGTTGAAATGGTATTTTCATAAAACTTTTGCATTCCATTCTCATTGCTTTCGGTCTGGTCTTAAAAGCTGACATTTCTTCTAGTGAATTAACTGTTATGGCACTTCAATCTGTTCTTGCTGCATGTTGTTGTAGCTTTAATTGACAGACAAACAAAAGTTTCCATTTTGAAATCTTGAAGCAACGCATATTGACCATTGACATAATTAGCAATCTATAAACGGAAGACAAAAACAGTTGAATGAAATGCAAGGATATATTTTGGACATTACAACCTCTTTTACTATCTCAACTGATTCCCATATTTAAAAAGCATAGTGTGATATATATTTTTTATGATTCCATTTTATACAGAGTGTGTGAACCCTTAACTGTTGCAGGTCAGCCAATACACCTTTGCAATGTGCAGCTACAGAGAGAGGAAGTCTGAGCCCCATGAACTGATGCAGCTAGAAGGCTACACTGTGGACTACTCCGACCCCCAGCCTGGTGCGCACAAACAAACAAACACACATATATCCTTCTTATCTCTTATGTCTGTCTGTCGCTTATGTCTGTCTGTCGCTGTCTCATTCTGTAACCATCTGTCTCTGTCTGTCACTGTATGTCTGTCTGTTTGTGTCGGTGTCTCTCTCTGTGTCGCCGTCTGTCGCCGTCTGTCGCCGTCTGTCTCCGTCTGTCTCCGTCTGTCTCCGTCTGTCTCCGTCTGTCTCCGTCTGTCTGTGTCGGTGTCTCTGTCTGTCTGTCTGTCTGTGTCTGTCTGTCTGTCTGTCTGTCTGTGTGTCTGTGTGTGTCTGTGTGTGTCTGTGTGTCTGTGTCTGTGTCTGTGTCTGTGTGTCTGTGTGTCTGTGTGTCTGTGTGTCTGTGTGTCTGTGTGTCTGTGTGTCTGTGTGTCTGTCGCTGTCTGTGTGTCTGTCGCTGTCTGTCTGTCTGTCGCTGTCTGTCTGTCTGTCTGTCTGTGTCTGTCTGTCGCTGTCTGTCTGTCTGTCGCTGTCTGTCTGTCTGTCGCTGTCTGTCTGTCTGTCTGTCGCTGTCTGTCTGTCTGTCTGTCGCTGTCTGTCTGTTTGTCTGTCGCTGTCTGTCTGTCTGTCTGTCGCTGTCTGTCGCTGTCTGTCTGTCTGTCTGTCTGTCTGTCTGTCTGTCTGTCGCTGTCTGTCTGTCTGTCGCTGTCTGTCTGTCTGTCTGTCTGTCGCTGTCTGTCTGTTTGTCTGTCGCTGTCTGTCTGTCTGTCTGTCTGTCGCTGTCTGTCTGTCTGTCTGTCGCTGTCTGTCTGTCTGTCTGTCGCTGTCTGTCTGTTTGTCTGTCGCTGTCTGTCTGTTTGTCTGTCGCTGTCTGTCTGTCTGTCTGTCGCTGTCTGTCTGTCTGTCTGTCTGTCGCTGTCTGTCGCTGTCTGTCTGTCGCTGTCTGTCTGTCGCTGTCTGTCTGTCGCTGTCTGTCTGTCTGTCTGTCGCTGTTTGTCTGTCTGTCTGTCGCTGTATGTCTGTCTGTCTGTCTGTCGCTGTCTGTCTGTCGCTGTCTGTCTGTCTGTCGCTGTCTGTCTGTCTGTCGCTGTCTGTCTGTCGCTGTCTGTCTGTCTGTCGCTGTCTGTCTGTCTGTCTGTCGCTGTATGTCTGTCTGTCGCTGTCTGTCGCTGTCTGTCTGTCTGTCTGTCGCTGTCTGTCTGTCTGTCTGTCGCTGTCTGTCTGTCTGTCTGTCGCTGTTTGTCTGTCTGTCTGTCTGTCTGTCTGTCTGTCTGTCGCTGTATGTCTGTCTGTCGCTGTCTGTCTGTCTGTCGCTGTCTGTCTGTCTGTCTGTCTGTCTGTCGCTGTATGTCTGTCTGTCGCTGTCTGTCTGTCTGTCGCTGTCTGTCTGTCTGTCGCTGTCTGTCTGTCTGTCGCTGTCTGTCTGTCTGTCGCTGTCTGTCTGTCGCTGTCTGTCTGTCTGTCGCTGTCTGTCTGTCTGTCTGTCGCTGTCTGTCTGTCGCTGTCTGTCTGTCTGTCGCTGTCTGTCTGTCTGTCTGTCGCTGTCTGTCTGTTTGTCTGTCGCTGTCTGTCTGTCTGTCGCTGTCTGTCTCTGTCGCTGTCTGTCTGTCTGTCTGTCGCTGTCTGTCTGTCTGTCTCTGTATGTCTGTCTGTCTGTCGCTGTCTGTCTGTCTGTCGCTGTCTGTCTGTCTGTCTGTCTGTCTGTCTGTCTGTCTGTCTCTGTATGTCTGTCTGTCGCTGTATGTCTGTCTGTCGCTGTATGTCTGTCTGTCGCTGTATGTCTGTCTGTCGCTGTCTGTCTGTCTGTCGCTGTCTGTCTGTCTGTCGCTGTCTGTCTGTCGCTGTCTGTCTGTCGCTGTCTGTCTGTCGCTGTCTGTCTGTCTGTCGCTGTCTGTCTGTCTGTCGCTGTCTGTCTGTCTGTCGCTGTCTGTCTGTTTGTCTGTCGCTGTCTGTCTGTCTGTCGCTGTCTGTCTGTCTGTCTGTCGCTGTCTGTCTGTCTGTCTGTCTGTCTGTCGCTGTCTGTCTGTCTGTCTGTCTCTGTCTGTCTGTCGCTGTATGTCTGTCTGTCGCTGTATGTCTGTCTGTCGATGTATGTCTGTCTGTCGCTGTCTGTCTGTCTGTCGCTGTCTGTCTGTCTGTCGCTGTCTGTGTCTGTCGCTGTCTGTCTGTCGCTGTCTGTCTGTCGCTGTCTGTCTGTCTGTCGCTGTCTGTCTGTGTCTGTCTGTCTGTCGCTGTCTGTCTGTCTGTCGCTGTCTGTCTGTCTGTCTGTCGCTGTCTGTCTGTCTGTCGCTGTCTGTCTGTTTGTCTGTCGCTGTCTGTCGCTGTCTGTCTGTCTGTCTGTCTGTCTGTCTGTCTGTCTGTCTGTCTGTCTGTCTGTCTGTCTGTCTGTCTGTCTGTCTGTCGCTGTATGTCTGTCTGTCGCTGTATGTCTGTCTGTCGCTGTATGTCTGTCTGTCGCTGTATGTCTGTCTGTCGCTGTCTGTCTGTCTGTCGCTGTCTGTCTGTCGCTGTCTGTCTGTCGCTGTCTGTCTGTCTGTCGCTGTCTGTCTGTCTGTCGCTGTCTGTCTGTCTGTCGCTGTCTGTCTGTTTGTCTGTCGCTGTCTGTCTGTCTGTCTGTCTGTCTGTCTGTCTGTCTGTCTGTCTGTCTGTCTGTCGCTGTCTGTCTGTCTGTCGCTGTCTGTCTGTCTGTCGCTGTCTGTCTGTCTGTCGCTGTCTGTCTGTCTGTCGCTGTCTGTCTGTCTGTCACTGTCTGTCTGTTTGTCTGTCGCTGTCTGTTTGTCTGTCGCTGTCTGTCTGTCTGTCGCTGTGTGTCTGTCTGTCTCTGTCTGTCTGTCGCTGTCTGTCTCTGTCTGTTTGTCTGTCTCTCTGTCTCTGTCTCTCTGTGTCTGTCGCTGTCTGTCTCTGTCTGTTTGTCTGTCTCTCTGTCTCTGTCTCTCTGTGTCTGTCGCTGTCTGTCTCTGTCTGTTTGTCTGTCTCTGTCTGTCTCTGTCTGTCTGTCTCTGTCTGTCTGTCTCTGTCTGTCTGTCTCTGTCTGTCTGTCTCTGTCTGTCTGTCTGTCTCTGTCTGTCTGTCTCTGTCTGTCTGTCTCTGTCTGTCTGTCTCTGTCTGTCTGTCTCTGTCTGTCTGTCTGTCTCTGTCTGTCTGTCTGTCTCTGTCTGTCTGTCTGTCTCTGTCAGTCTGTCTGTCTCTGTCAGTCTGTCTGTCTCTGTCAGTCTGTCTGTCCCTGTCTGTCCCTGTCTGTGTCTGTCTGTCTGTCGCTGTTCCTTTCTGTCTGTCTGTGTCTGTCTGTGTCTGTCTGTCGCTGTCTCTGTCTGTTGCTGTCTGTATCTGTCTGACTCTGTATGTCTGTCTGTCTCTGTATGTCTGTTGTCACTGTCTGTCTGTCACTGTATACTTGTCTGTCGCTGTATGTCTGTCGCTGTATGTCTGTCGCTGTATGTCTGTCACTGTATGCCTGTCGCTGTCTGTCGCTGTCCATCGCTGTCTCTGTCCGTATCTGTCTCTGTCCGTCTCTGTCTCTGTCCGTCTCTGTCTCTGTCCGTCTCTGTCTCTGTCCGTCTCTGTCTCTGTCCGTCTCTGTCTCTGTCTGTCTCTCTGTCTCTGTCTCTCTGTATGTCTGTCTGTCTCTGTATGTCTGTCTCTCTCTTTATGTCTGTCTGTCTCTGTATGTCTGTCTGTCTCTGTATGTCTGTCTGTCTCTGTATGTCTGTCTGTCTCTGTATGTCTGTCTGTCTCTGTATGTCTGTCTGTCTCTGTATGTCTGTCTGTCTGTCTCTGTATGTCTGTCTCTTTATGTCTGTCTGTTTCTGTCTGTCTGTGTCTGTCTGTATCTGTCTGTCTGTATCTCTGTCTGTCTGTATCTCTGTCTGTCTGTCTGTATCTGTCTGTCTGTATCTGTCTGTGTCTGTCTGTCTGTGTCTGTCTGTCTGTGTCTGTCTGTCTGTGTCTCTGTCTGTCTGTGTCTCTGTATCTCTCTGTCTCTGTATCTCTCTGTCTCTCTGTCTGTCTGTCTCTGTCTGTCGCTGTCTGTCGCTGTCTGTCGCTGTCTGTCTCTGTCTGTCTCTGTCTGTCGCTGTGTGTCGTTGTCTGTCGCTGTCTGTCTGTCTGTCTCTGTCTTTCTGTCTCTGTCTGTCGCTGTCAGTCTGTCGCTGTCTGTCTGTCGCTGTCTGTCTGTCTGTCTGTGTCTGTCTGTCTCTGTCTTTCTGTCTCTGTCTTTCTGTCTCTGTCTGTCGCTGTCTGTCTGTCGCTGTCTGTCTGTCGCTGTCTGTCTGTCTCTGTCTGTCTGTCTTGCTCTGTCTGTCTTGCTCTGTCTGTCTTGCTCTGTCTGTCTCTGTATGTCTGTCTCTGTATGTCTGTCTGTCTGTCTGTATGTCTGTCTCTGTCTGTCTGTCTGTCTGTTTCTGTATGTCTGTCTGTCGCTGTCTGTCTGTCGCTGTCTGTCTGTCGCTGTCTGTCTGTCGCTGTCTGTCTGTTGCTGTCTGTCTGTCGCTGTCTGTCGCTGTCTGTCTGTCGCTGTCTGTCTGTCGCTGTCTGTCTGTCGCTGTCTGTCTGTCGCTGTCTGTCTGTCGCTGTCTGTTTGTCTGTCTGTCGCTGTCTGTCTGTCTGTCGCTGTCTGTTTGTCTGTCTGTCGCTGTCTGTTTGTCTGTCGCTGTCTGTCTGTCTGTTTGTCTGTCTCTGTCTCTCTGTCTCTCTGTGTCTGTCTGTCGCTGTCTGTCTCTGTCTGTTTGTCTGTCTCCGGCTGTCTCTGTCTCTGGCTGTCTCTGTCTCCGGCTGTCTCTGTCTCCGGCTGTCTCTGTCTCCGGCTGTCTCTGTCTCCGGCTGTCTCTGTCTCCGGCTGTCTCTGTCTCCGGCTGTCTCGGTCTGTCTGTCTCGGTCTGTCTGTCTCGGTCTGTCTGTCTCGGTCTGTCTGTCTCGGTCTGTCTGTCTCGGTCTGTCTGTCTCGGTCTGTCTGTCTCGGTCTGTCTGTCTCGGTCTGTCTGTCTCGGTCTGTCTGTCTCGGTCTGTCTTTCTGTCTCTGTCTGTCGCTGTCAGTCTGTCGCTGTCTGTCTGTCGCTGTCTGTCTGTCTGTGTCTGTCTGTCTGTGTCTGTCTGTCTCTGTCTGTCTGTCTGTCTCTGTCTGTCTGTCTGTCTGTCTCTGTCTGTCTGTCTGTCTCTGTCTGTCTCTGTCTGTCGCTGTCTGTCGCTGTCTGTCTCTGTCTGTCGCTGTCTGTCGCTGTCTGTCGCTGTCTGTCTGTGTCTGTCTGTCTGTCTCTGTCTTTCTGTCTCTGTCTGTCGCTGTCTGTCTGTCGCTGTCTGTCTGTCGCTGTCTGTCTGTCGCTGTCTGTCTGTCGCTGTCTGTCTGGTCTGTCTGTTTGTCTGTCTGTCTGTCTGTCTGTTTCTGTATGTCTGTCGCTGTCTGTCTGTCTGTCGCTGTCTGTCTGTCTGTCTGTCGCTGTCTGTCTGTCTGTCTGTCGCTGTCTGTATGTCTGTCTGTCGCTGTCTGTCTGTCGCTGTCTGTTTGTCTGTCTGTCGCTGTCTGTTTGTCTGTCTGTCGCTGTCTGTCGCTGTCTGTCTCTGTCTGTTTGTCTGTCTCTGTCTGTTTGTCTGTCTCTGTCTCCGGCTGTCTCTGTCTCCGGCTGTCTCTGTCTGTCTGTCTGTCTCTGTCTGTCTGTCTCTGTCTGTCTGTCTGTCTGTCTGTCTCTGTCTGTCTGTCTGTCTCTGTCTGTCTGTCTGTCTCTGTCTGTCTGTCTCTGTCTGTCTGTCTGTCTCTGTCTGTCTCTGTCAGTCTGTCTGTCTCTGTCAGTCTGTCTGTCTCTGTCAGTCTGTCAGTCTGTCTGTCCCTGTCTGTGTCTGTCTGTCGCTGTCCCTGTCTGTCTGTCTGTGTCTGTCTGTCTGTCTGTCGCTGTCTCTGTCTGTCGCTGTCTGTATGTCTGTCTGACTCTGTATGTCTGTCTGTCTCTGTATGTCTGTCTGTCACTGTCTGTCTGTCACTGTATGTCTGTCTGTCACTGTATGTCTGTCGCTGTATGTCTATCGCTGTATGTCTGTCACTGTATGTCTGTCGCTGTCTGTCGCTGTCCATCGCTGTCTCTGTCCGTCTCTGTCTCTGTCCGTCTCTGTCTCTGTCCGTCTCTGTCTCTGTCCGTCTCTGTCTCTGTCTGTCTCTCTGTCTCTGTCTCTCTGTATGTCTGTCTGTCTGTCTCTGTATGTCTGTCTGTCTCTGTATGTCTGTCTGTCTCTGTATGTCTGTCTGTCTCTGTATGTCTGTCTGTCTCTGTATGTCTGTCTGTCTGTCTCTGTATGTCTGTCTGTCTGTCTCTGTATGTCTGTCTGTCTGTCTCTGTATGTCTGTCTGTCTGTCTCTTTGTCTGTCTGTTTCTGTCTGTCTGTCTGTGTCTGTCTGTCTGTGTCTCTGTCTGTCTGTGTCTCTGTATCTCTCTGTCTCGTCTGTCTCTGGCTGTCTGTGTCTCTCTGTCTGTCTCTGTCTGTCTGTCTGTCTCTGTCTGTCTGTCTCTGTCTGTCTCTGTCTGTCGCTGTCTGTGTCTGTCTGTCTCTGTCTTTCTGTCTCTGTCTGTCGCTGTCTGTCTGTCGCTGTCTGTCTGTCTGTCTGTCTGTCTGTCTCTGTCTTTCTGTCTCTGTCTGTCGCTGTCTGTCTGTCGCTGTCTGTCTGTCGCTGTCTGTCTGTCGCTGTCTGTCTGTCGCTGTCTGTCTGTCGCTGTCTGTCTGTCGCTGTCTGTCTGTCGCTGTCTGTCTGTCGCTGTCTGTCTGTCTTGCTCTGTCTGTCTTGCTCTGTCTGTCTTGCTCTGTCTGTCTGTCTGTCTGTATGTCTGTCTCTGTCTGTCTGTCTGTTTCTGTATGTCTGTCTGTTTCTGTCTGTCTGTCTGTCTGTCTGTCGCTGTCTGTCTGTCTGTCTGTCGCTGTCTGTCTGTCTGTCGCTCTCTGTCTGTCGCTGTCTGTCTGTCGCTGTCTGTTTGTCTGTCTGTCGCTGTCTGTCTGTCTGTCGCTGTCTGTCTGTCGCTGTCTGTCTGTCTGTCGCTGTCTGTCTGTCTGTCGCTGTCTGTCTGTCGCTGTCTGTCTGTCGCTGTCTGTCTGTCTGTCGCTGTCTGTCTGTCTGTCGCTGTCTGTCTGTCTGTCGCTGTCTGTCTGTTTGTCTGTCGCTGTCTGTCTGTCTGTCTGTCTGTCTGTCTGTCTGTCTGTCTGTCTGTCTGTCGCTGTCTGTCTGTCTGTCGCTGTCTGTCTGTCTGTCGCTGTCTGTCTGTCTGTCGCTGTCTGTCTGTCTGTCGCTGTCTGTCTGTCTGTCACTGTCTGTCTGTTTGTCTGTCGCTGTCTGTTTGTCTGTCGCTGTCTGTCTGTCTGTCGCTGTGTGTCTGTCTGTCTCTGTCTGTCTGTCGCTGTCTGTCTCTGTCTGTTTGTCTGTCTCTCTGTCTCTGTCTCTCTGTGTCTGTCGCTGTCTGTCTCTGTCTGTTTGTCTGTCTCTCTGTCTCTGTCTCTCTGTGTCTGTCGCTGTCTGTCTCTGTCTGTTTGTCTGTCTCTGTCTGTCTGTCTCTGTCTGTCTGTCTCTGTCTGTCTGTCTCTGTCTGTCTGTCTCTGTCTGTCTGTCTGTCTCTGTCTGTCTGTCTCTGTCTGTCTGTCTCTGTCTGTCTGTCTCTGTCTGTCTGTCTGTCTCTGTCTGTCTGTCTGTCTCTGTCTGTCTGTCTGTCTCTGTCTGTCTGTCTGTCTCTGTCAGTCTGTCTGTCTCTGTCAGTCTGTCTGTCCCTGTCTGTCCCTGTCTGTGTCTGTCTGTCTGTCGCTGTTCCTTTCTGTCTGTCTGTGTCTGTCTGTGTCTGTCTGTCGCTGTCTCTGTCTGTTGCTGTCTGTATCTGTCTGACTCTGTATGTCTGTCTGTCTCTGTATGTCTGTTGTCACTGTCTGTCTGTCACTGTATACTTGTCTGTCGCTGTATGTCTGTCGCTGTATGTCTGTCGCTGTATGTCTGTCACTGTATGCCTGTCGCTGTCTGTCGCTGTCCATCGCTGTCTCTGTCCGTATCTGTCTCTGTCCGTCTCTGTCTCTGTCCGTCTCTGTCTCTGTCCGTCTCTGTCTCTGTCCGTCTCTGTCTCTGTCCGTCTCTGTCTCTGTCTGTCTCTCTGTCTCTGTCTCTCTGTATGTCTGTCTGTCTCTGTATGTCTGTCTCTCTCTTTATGTCTGTCTGTCTCTGTATGTCTGTCTGTCTCTGTATGTCTGTCTGTCTCTGTATGTCTGTCTGTCTCTGTATGTCTGTCTGTCTCTGTATGTCTGTCTGTCTCTGTATGTCTGTCTGTCTCTGTATGTCTGTCTGTCTGTCTCTGTATGTCTGTCTCTTTATGTCTGTCTGTTTCTGTCTGTCTGTGTCTGTCTGTATCTGTCTGTCTGTATCTCTGTCTGTCTGTATCTCTGTCTGTCTGTCTGTATCTGTCTGTCTGTATCTGTCTGTGTCTGTCTGTCTGTGTCTGTCTGTCTGTGTCTGTCTGTCTGTGTCTCTGTCTGTCTGTGTCTCTGTATCTCTCTGTCTCTGTATCTCTCTGTCTCTCTGTCTGTCTGTCTCTGTCTGTCGCTGTCTGTCGCTGTCTGTCGCTGTCTGTCGCTGTCTGTCTCTGTCTGTCTCTGTCTGTCGCTGTGTGTCGTTGTCTGTCGCTGTCTGTCTGTCTGTCTCTGTCTTTCTGTCTCTGTCTGTCGCTGTCAGTCTGTCGCTGTCTGTCTGTCGCTGTCTGTCTGTCTGTCTGTGTCTGTCTGTCTCTGTCTTTCTGTCTCTGTCTTTCTGTCGCTGTCTGTCGCTGTCTGTCTGTCGCTGTCTGTCTGTCGCTGTCTGTCTGTCTCTGTCTGTCTGTCTTGCTCTGTCTGTCTTGCTCTGTCTGTCTTGCTCTGTCTGTCTCTGTATGTCTGTCTCTGTATGTCTGTCTGTCTGTCTGTATGTCTGTCTCTGTCTGTCTGTCTGTTTCTGTATGTCTGTCTGTCGCTGTCTGTCTGTCGCTGTCTGTCTGTCGCTGTCTGTCTGTCGCTGTCTGTCTGTTGCTGTCTGTCTGTCGCTGTCTGTCGCTGTCTGTCTGTCGCTGTCTGTCTGTCGCTGTCTGTCTGTCGCTGTCTGTCTGTCGCTGTCTGTCTGTCGCTGTCTGTTTGTCTGTCTGTCGCTGTCTGTCTGTCTGTCGCTGTCTGTTTGTCTGTCTGTCGCTGTCTGTTTGTCTGTCGCTGTCTGTCTGTCTGTTTGTCTGTCTCTG
>NC_050570.1:13404899-13499899 GCF_013265735.2 Oncorhynchus mykiss
ATCCTATCTGACTGTGTGGCTATTCTAGTACATGTGAAAGATGATACTACAACAATAAAAAACAGAAACCGTATGCTCTTTCTTTCTCTTTTCTTCCACCAGATCTACTGTGTTATATTCTCCTACATTCAATTAACATTTCCACAAACTTCAGAATGTTTCCATTCAAATTATACCAAGAATATGCATATCCTTGCCTCTGGGGCTGAGCTACAGGCAGTTAGATTAGGGTGTGTCTTCAGGTGGAAATTGAGAACAAGGGAGGCAGCCATAAACAATGAAATGGTCTGTGGTAAACAAGTAAATGTCCTGTGATCGTGTTGTATGAAAGCATGTTGTATGAAAGCACGACACTGTGTTAGTCTAGAGGCAGGTGTTGTGGTGAGGACAGAAAGGATGTGTGGTGATGAATGGGCACTCGACATGTCTTCTGTTCTGTATGGACCACAGCCATGTCAATATTGACCAACTTCTGGGAACGGGAGGACAGTGGTCACTGCTGCACTTTCAATAATGTGGTCATTAAAAAATGTGGGTAGGACAAGAGGATTTTTCAGCTTTTTCCACCAGCAAATTACTTCAAAATGTGGTAATGGCATAGTAATCCTTGCCTTGTGAGGGTAGAAAACCAAAGTGTCCTATGGTAGGGTAAGAAAATTATTTCTGTGAATGTTGACTTGATGCCAGGTGATAAAATGTGTGTTAATCACTGCACACATAAACTAGACTGGTTTGAAATGCCCCAAAAATCTCCAAGTCCTTTGTAAAATACTGAACACAATCCCAGAATTAGGTTGTTTGAAATGGCTTGTTTTCCCAGTGGAGTAGACATCGATTTGGAGGGAGTGTTTGCATTGTTACTTGTCACATACATACTGTATACTTACATATATGTCACCCTTTTGTCAACTTGTCCGCTACTAACATTCCAGTTAGAAACTATCAACACAGGAGAGGTGAGCTGTTAGTGGCCTGTGTTTACTCAGCATAGGGCTTTACCACTCAGTAATGTGACTGAGTCTGTAATACAGTACCTACATGTTTCAAGCAGACTGCCATAGTCCCTGTGCCCAAGAACGCCAAAGTAACCTGTCTAAATGACTACCCCCCCGTAGCACTCATGTCTGTAGACATGAAGTGCTTTGAAAGGCTTGTCATGGCTCACATCAACACCATCATCCCAGAAACCCTAGACCCACTAGACTTTGCAGGATCAACAGATTTCCCACCTGGACAAAAGGAACACCTACATGACAATGCTGTTAGTTGACTACAGCTCAGCGTTCAACACCATCGTGCCCTCAAAATCCATCACTAAGCGAAGGACTATACACCTCCCTCTGCAAATGGATCCTGGACTTCCTGACGGGTTGGCAACACCACATCTGCCATGCTGATCCTCAACACGAGGGCCCCTCAGGGGTGCCTGCTTAATCCCCTCCTGTACTCCCTGTTCACCCATGACTGTGTGGCTACACATGACTCCAACACCATCATTAAGTTTCCTGACGACACAACGGTGGTAGGCCTGATCACCGACAATGATGAGACAGCCTACAGGGAGGAGGTCAGAGACCTGGCAGTGTGGTGCCAGGACAACAACCTCTACCTCAATGTGAGCAAGACAAAGGAGCTGATCGGGGACAACAGGAAAAGGAGAGCTGAGCACACCCCCATTCACATCGACGGGGCTGTAGTGGAGCGGGTCGAGAGCTTCAAGTTCCTTTGTGTCCACATCGTCAACAAACTGTGATGGTCCAAACACCCCCAAAAAGTTGTGAAAAGGGCATGACAACGCATATTCCCCCTCAGGAGACTGAAAACATCTGGGTCCTCAAATCCTCCAAATGTTCAACAGCTGCACCATCAAGAGCATCCTAACCTGTTGCATCACTGCTTGGTATGGCAACTGCTCGGCATCCGACCACAAGGTGCTACAGAGGGTAGTGCGTACGGCCCAGTACATCACTGGCGCCAAGCCTCCTGCCATCCAGGACCTCTATAGCAGGCGGTGTCAGAGGTAGGCCCTAAAAAGACTCCATCCAAGTCATAGACTGTTCCCTTTGTTACTGCACGGCAAGCGGTACTGGAGTACCAAATCTGAGACCAAAAGGCTCCTTAACAGGTTTTACCTCCAAGCCATAAGACTGCTGAACAGTTTATCAAATGGCTACTATTTGCATTGATCTCCTTTTTACGCTGCTGCTACTCGCTGTTTATTATCTATGCATAGTCACCTTACCCTTACCTACATGTACGTGTATTACCCTTGTTAGAAACCAGTATTGAGTTTATTTGTTCTAATTAATTGGTATTAGATTTAAAAGGTGATTGAATTGCTCCCATACTATAATGTTGTTAATGCATTTATTTTGAAGAAATAGTTCTTTAATGTATAAGTGAATAGGTTGGTTTACTTTTAAGTTTACGTTTTGACTAATAAAGTCGCTTGTTAAGGTGTGGCCAATGGGGGAGTTGACCTGGTTAACGAGAGGCCTGGGGAAAAAGAGAGGGAGAGAGACGTTGAGAAAAGGATGAACGTTACATTATGACCTTTTGGTGAAGAAGAATTATACAAGAAGATGATAAAAATAGAACCAAACCCATACCTACTGAGTTTTGAAGGGATTTTATAAGAGAGTTGTTATAATTTTGTTAAGAAAGACTTAGTAAAGACTGAAGCTACTGTCTCATCGTGGAGGTATTGGACAGCCTTGAGGGTAGCCTAGCATCGTGTGAAATGAATGTGAATGAGAATTACTTGGGAAAGATTAACCAGTTCATGTTCCCATGGGATATCGGTTACCGCTAAGGAGGACTGTCTGCATTGATAGCTGTGCTTGCTGTGGATCTTGTGAGGAAACCTGCAGGGAACAGCCATACTTCACTGACGGGATTATCCACGAGTAGTGATTAACCACAACGGTGGGGAGCTTCTGGACTTTATGTGTGTCTTCATTTTTTTGAGCTCCAACGCGCGCCAACGTGTTAAGCACGCTTCAAATAATTTGGACATGGGTTGTGCACGACTCTTGGGGTTTAATATTTTGTATTTCTTTTGATGTGGTGCTTTGAAAATGTAATAATACACATCTTGAACCTTGTGTATTTTGCCTTGGTGGAGTCATTTACTGTTTCAATTTAATTTAATGCATGGGAAAGCATATTCTTATACAATAACAAAAATCTATAATCATTACATCCAAAGTTAACACCCTATTTGTCATCACCTTAGATAGTTTACAGCAGGGATTCTTATTGGAGATGTCCTTCTCACCTAACATCCCGTGTTGTTGAGATACTCTACGTAAATTACGTAAGTTACTTTGTATTTGATATATTATAGTGTATTTGTTTCATTTAAATTGGTTTTGTATTCATTATCTTACTTACAAAAAAAACCTGCATTGTTGGTTAAGGGCTTGTCAGTAAACCTTTCACATTAAGGTCTTCACCTTCACAATAACATTTGAGTTGAGTTTGGTGCTCTGTCCGAAAATGGCACCCTATCCCCTATAAAGTGCACTACTTTGACCACAGTGCTATGAGTGCACATTGTAGGGAAAAGGTTCAATATCATACTTGGTCTCACAGCATTTCTCAACATGCCTCAGATGTTGAGTTATAGAATAGGAGAGAGGAGATGACTGTAAAACTCACAGTTATCCACCTATTTTACCAAATAGGATTCCTACCATGGTCCCCAGATTACTGTCTACCATGTTCCTCAAGACTGTCTACCATGGTCCCCAGATGACTGTCTACCATATTCCTCACAATACTATCTACCATGGTCCCCAGATTACTGTCTACCATGTTCCTCAAGACTGTCTACCATGGTCCCCAGATGACTGTCTACCATATTCCTCACAATACTATCTACCATGGTCCCCAGAATACTGTCTACCATGGTCCTCACAATACTGTCTACAATGGTCCCCACATTAGTGTTTACCATGGTCCCCACATTACTGTCTACCATGGTCCCCACATTACTGTCTACCATGTTCCTCACAATACTGTCTACCATGGTCCCCACATTAGGCTCCACCTCATTCCCTGCAGTTAGTCACCGGCTCTTAAGCACTCGTTACAGAAATCACTTAATGTCGGTTGACGGAAGCTAGCTGCTCTCGACTCCCAGGTGCCAGTTAATTTGTCCAGCTGTGTTGTCTCTGGTTATCTGGGTCTCTATAAGACCTGTTGTCCTCGTAAGCCCCTTGTCTGTCTGTCTCTCTCTTCCCTGGTATCACTGTGTATCTTTAATGCTAAAAGAACCCAGGGCTGATTCAGTGTTCCTGCCAGCTCTAATCTCAGTTAATGTTGTTCTTACTTCAGCCCACAGTTCCTCACCACTCCTCTCCCAACCCAAGTGTTTATTTGGTGAAATCAGGTGTCAACCGCCTACCATCTCACCACACACACGCGCACACACACATACACACGTTAGCTTGCAACAGTGGCTGTAGAGGAGAAACAACAACACCAGAGCCAGTCTACAAGCTGTTCCAGCTGTTTCCCTGTGTTGTGTGTGTTTCGATCTGTGCCTGATGATGTTCATAGACAGGCTCAGCAGCAGCTCCACTCGCTGGGCTGCTGGGAGATGGCTTTGTTAGCTGTGTGTGGGCCACGTCCGCTCTCACCGACACTGTAGTTGATAAATACTGTAGACTTTACTATAGAACCCATGTTTTACACATGTAATAAAACCCATGTTAGCATTTAGTTGGACAGTGTATACCATGTACATAATAATACAACTAATAAAACTAATGTTTGACACATACTATAGAACAAACATTGACCGAAGCTATAAAACCCATATTGACCCATACTATAGAACCCATGTTGACCCATACTATAGAACCAACATTGACCCATACCATAGAACCCATGTTGACCCATCTATGGAACCCATGTTGACCCATACTATAGAACCAACATTGACCCATACTATAGAACCAACATTGACCCATACTATAGAACCCATGTTGACCTGTACTATAGAACCCATGTTGACCCATATTATAGAACCTATGTTGAACCATACTATAGAAACAACATTGGCCCATACTATAGAACCTAGGAACAGTGGGTTAACTGCCTTGTTCAGGGGCAGAACGACAGATTTTCACTTTGTCAGCTCGGGGGATCCAATCTTGCAACCTTAACTAGTCCAACGCAGTAATGACCTGCCTCTTTCTCGTTGCACTCCACAAGGAGGCTGCCTGTTATGCGAATGCAGTAAGCCAAGGTAAGTTGCTAGCTAGCATTAAACATATCTTATAAAAAACAATCATAATCACTAATTAACTACACATGGTTGATGATATTACTAGATATTATCTAGCGTTTCCTGCGTTGCATATAATCTGACTGAGCATACAAGTATCTGACTGAGCGGTGGTAGGCAGAAGCAGGCGCGTAAACATTCATTCAAACAGCACATTCGTGCATTTTGCCAGCAGCTCTTCGTTGTGTGTCAAGCATTGCGCTGTTTATGACTTCAAGCCTATCAACTCCCGAGATGAGGCTCGTGTAACCGAAGTGAAATGGCTAGCTAGTTAGCGCGCGCTAATTGTTGTTGTGTGTCGTTGTGTTGCTGGTTCGAGCCCAGGGAGGAGCGAGGAGAGGGATGGAAGCTACTGTTACACTGGCAATACTAAAGTGCCTATAAGAACATTCAATAGTTAAAGGTTAATGAAAAACAAATGGTATAGAGGGAAATAGTCCTATAATTCCTATAATAACTACAACCTAAATCTTCTTACCTGGGAATATTGAAGACTCATGTTAAAAGGAACCACCAGCTTTCATATGTTCTCATGTTCTGAGCAAGGAACTGAAACGTTAGCTTTCTTACATGGCACATATTTTACATGGACATATTGCACTTTTACTTTCTTCTCCAACACTTTGTTTTTGCATTATTTAAATCAAATTGAACATGTTTCTTTATTTACTTGAGGCTAAATTGATTTTATTGATGTATTATATTAAGTTAAAGTAAGTGTTCATTCAGTATTGTTGTAATTGTCATTATTACAAATAAAAAAATTGGCCGATTAATCGGTATCCGCTTTTATGGTCCTCCAATAATCGGTATCGGTGTTGAAAAATCATAATCGGTCGACCTCTACTCTCTACCATCTGACAGCTTTAAAAGATTGTAGACCTCCACAATTCTGGTTCATCCTGGGGAGCAATTTCCAAATGCCTGAAGGTACCACGTTCATCTGTACAAACAATAGTACGCAAGTATAAACACCATGGGACCAGGCAGCCGTCATACCGCTACGGAAGGAGACGCGTTCTGTCTCCTAGAGATGAACGTACTTTGGTGCGAAAAGTGCAAATCAATCCCAGAACAACAGCAAAGGACCTTGTGAAGATGCTGGAGGAAACAGGTAGAAAAGTATCTATATCCACAGTTAAACAAGTCCTATATTGACATAACCTGAAAGGCCGCTCGGCAAGGAAGAAGCCACTGCTCCAAAAACGCCAGACTACTGTTTGCAACTACACATGGGGACAAAGATGGTACTTTTTGGAGAAATGTCCTCTAGTCTGATGAAACAAAAATAGAACTGTTTGGCCATAATGACCATCGTTATGTTTTGAGGAAAAATGGGGAGGCTTGCAAGCTGAAGAACACCATCCCAACCGTGAAGCACGGGGGTGGCAGCATCATGTTGTGGGGGTGCTTTGCTGCAGGAGGGACTGGTGCACTTCACAAAATAGATGGCATCATGAGGAGGGAACAGTCAAAGTATTGGAGAGGCCATCACAAAGCCCTGACCTCAATCCCATAGAACATTTGTGGGCAGAACTGAAAAAGCATGTGCGAGCAAGGAGGGCTACAAACCTGACTCAGTAACACCAGCTCTGTCAGGAGGAATGGGCCAAAATTCACCCAACTTATTGTGGGAAGCTTGTGGAAGGCTACCCGAAACATTTGACCCAAGTTCAACAATTTCAAGGCAATGCTACCAAATACTAATTGAGTGTATGTAAACTTCTGACCCACTGGGAATGTGATGAAAGAAATAAAAGCTGAAATAAATCATTCTCTCTACTATTATTCTGATATTTCACATTCTTAAAAGCAAGTGGTGATCCTAACTGAGCTAAGACAGGGCATTTTTACAAGGATTAAATGTCAGGAATTGTGAAAAACTGAGTTTAAACGTTTGACTTTAACAGTACCGTAGAGAGCTATTTATAACTTGTCAGAAATGTCCAGATCTACTAGCCTATGTCAGCTAACGTTTTTTTAATTAAAGTTTATAGCCCATATTGTTGTAATTTTTTTCTCACTCAAATATCACATGAATACACATTAGAAATGGCAAAATATATAGAATTGCAAGAAAATTTGCTTAAAATTGCAAAATGTTCTTTGCACCCTATGACAGAATGTGTAGAATTGCAGAAAATAAACTTTAAACCTGCAACATATTATCTCCACCAACAAGAGGGGTTTGAACAGTTTTTGTCATGAACAGTGCCTGTGCCCATAGACATAGACGTGGTGTGTGCGCATGCGCAGAGGGGTGGCGCGGGATGTTTCCCAATGCTGGAAGGGGGTCCCCGAGTGAAAAAGTTTGGGAACTCCTTGGTTAAGCAATCCTTGCATTCACATACCCCTATAGTTCTTTCATGTTATTAACTGAAGCTAGCAAAGTCTACTTCCCTCTCAGACTAGCGGTGAGTTTCCAAAACATTGGTAGTACTAAAATCCCATTTCGTCCATTGCCTAACAAAGGACTTAAGACAAACTTAGTGCTACAAAGGTTTTGGAAACTCAACCAAGATTAGCTCATGATGCTCATCTGAATGGTGACCTAACATGTTCTATCTCTCCATGCTCCTCTTTGTGTCCCAGGTATGAGAGGGATCTGAAGCCCAGCAGCAGCTCTCCCTCTATGGAGGAGGACGAGGGCTTCAGTGACTGGACCCAGCGGCTGGAGAGACGCAGGCAGCAGGCCCAGCGCATGGAGGAGCTCAGTCAGGCCACAGAGGAGCAGGACCAGAGGCCCCTGAATGGTGCCGCAAAGCCCCCCACACCACATACCCTCTCTGGCTCAGCCACCCCCACCACATCCACCTCTCGCCAGCAGAGACACAAGGCAGAAGTGGAGGATGAAGAGGAGAAGAAATGGGGAAGAAGGGAAAGTGAGAGGAAAGGGAGGGAGCGAGAGGAGGAGGTGGTTAGAGAAGAGAGGGAAAGAGAAGAGGAGGCAGAGAAACAGAGGCAGGAGCAGATGAGAGTGCTGAAGAAGAGAGAGGAGGACCAAAGATCTGATGCTGGGGAGAAGGTACTCTTTAGCTTTACTGATTTAAAAAATATATATATATTGAAATAAAAATTTCAATTATGAATATGATTATTCAAAAATGTATTTCGTTGAAGTAGTCAACTTTGGAGATGTTAAATGTTCTTTGCAACTCCAGGTGAAAGAGAAGCGCAAAGAGGTGAAGGTCTCGTACACATCCAAAGTCGTCCTCCATACAGAGGCAAAGCATGGCAACGTCAACGGAGACACAGCTGGGGAGAAAGTGACATCATACATGGTCAAAACCAAATTAAGGGCTCCCAGGTAAATAATGGAGTATTGTGGTATATGGATATGTCTCACAAGACCTGCTTCCAAATTCAGTTACATGGCAAGCAAATCACATCGCAATTCACATTGTAACTCCTAGATGTTTCACATTCTAAACCATCAGGATGGTGAAAACTATTAGAAGACGGAGACATCTCTTCAAATACTCCTCTTCTATACAGTGGGGCAAAAAAGTATTTAGTCAGCCACCAATTGTGCAAGTTCTCCCACTTAAAAAGATGAGAGGCTTGTAATTTTCATCATAGGTACACTTCAACTATGACAGACAAAATGAGGGGAAAAAATCCAGAAAATCACATTGTAGGATTTTTAATGAATTTATTTGCAAATTATGGTGGAAAATAAGTATTTGGTCAATAACAAAAGTTTATCTCAATACTTTGTTATATACCCTTTGTTGGCAATGACAGAGGTCAAACGTCTTCACAAGGTTTTAGCTCACTGTTGCTGGTATTTTGGCCCATTCCTCCATGCTGATCTCCTCTAGAGCAGTGATGTTTTGGGGCTGTTTCTGGGCAACACGGACTTTCAACTCCCTCCAAAGATTTTCTATGGGGTTGAGATCTGGAGACTGGCTAGGCCACTCCAGGACCTTGAAATGCTTCTTACGAAGCCACTCCTTCGTTGCCCGGGCGGTGTGTTTGGGATCATTGTCATGCTGAAAGACCCAGCCACATTTCATCTTCAATGCCCTTGCTGATGGTAGGCTTTGTTACTTTTGTCCCAGCTCTCTGCAGGTCATTCACTAGGTCCCCTCGTGTGGTTCTGGGATTTTTGCTCACCGTTCTTGTGATCATTTTGACCCCACGGTATGAGATCTTGCGTGGAGCCCCAGATCAAGGGGCGGCAGGGTAGCCTAGTGGTTAGAGTGTTGGACTAGTAACCGGAAGGTTGCAAGTTCAAACTCCTGAGCTGACAAGTTACAAATCTGTCGTTCTGCCCCTGAACAGGCAGTTAACCCACTGTTCCTAGGCTGTCATTGAAAATAAGAATTTGTTCTTAACTGACTTGCCTAGTTAAATAAAGGTAAACAAATACAATTGAGGGAGATTATCAGTGGTCTTGTATGTCTTCCATTTCCTAATAATTGCTCCCACAGTTGAATTCTTCAAACCAAGCTGCTTACCTATTGCAGATTCAGTCTTCCCAGCCTGGTGCAGGTCTACAATTTTGTTTCTGGTGTCTTTTGACAGCTCTTTGGTCTTGGCCATAGTGGAGTTTGGAGTGTGACTGTTTCAGGTTGTGGACAGGTGTCTTTTATACTGATAACAAGTTCAAACAGGTGCCATTAATACAGGTAACGAGTGGAGGACAGAGGAGCCTCTTAAAAAGAAGTTACATGTCTGTGAGAGCCAGAAATCTTGCTTGTTTGTAGGTGACCAAATACTTATTTTCCACCATAATTTGCAAATAAATTGTTGAAGTGTACCTGTGATGAAAATTACAGGCCTCTCTCATCTTTTTAAGTGGGAGAACTTGCACAATTGGTGGCTGACAATACTTTTTGCCCCACTGTATATCCACCTTTGTTCCTCCATGCAGTTATCCTCCATCTCCCTCCATCTCTCCCAGGGCTGTGGTACAAATGGCAGCTGCAGAGGCTGAGGAGGAGGCCATCTTGGAGACAGAGGCCAAGCTGGAGAAGATCCGACGGAGCCATGCGGAGAAGGAAAACCAGGAGCTTGAGCAGCTCAAACACAAGCAGGCTGAGGCCGAGCAGGAGCTAGAGGAGCTGAAGAGGAGGAGGGAGGAGAGACGCCAGGTCAGGAAGGAGGAGGAGCGCAGGAGCAGAGAGGAGGAGCAACAGCGTCTAGCCAAGGAGGAGGTGATGGTCAAATACTTTGTAGACATATTATGATGCCCACGGCCTTAAGATACACACACAGAAATAGATTAAATTGTGATGGGCATTCCGAGTCTTTTCATTGAGCCGGATCATTTGGCTCAGTTCACCTAAAAGAGCCCTTCATTTACAGTAGCTCCCAAATGGCTCTTTGTTCAGTAGTGCTTAAAAATGTACTTAGAAGCATGAAAAAGTAGGAAATTGTGCCTACCATTATGTCCGATCGTGAAATGTGAGTTCAAATTCATTTTTACCTGACCAAATTATTAGATCGCCTGCCAATAAAACAACAATCATTTTTTAAAGCACCGCAAAAATGTGCATGGACCTGAATGAGGTGCTCTCCCACTATCTATTGTTCCTGTAGTGAGAATGTCCTTCAGGGAATGTTTTTTACAAGTTATCTACAGTTAATCGTTGTCTGGCTCTTTCACCGATTTAATTTCTGAAGTCCACCAAAAGATCTGTTTAAAAAGAGTTGTTCATTCACAAATGACCCATCACTATGTTAAACACATACATCGCACATGCAAAAGGAGCTTGAAATCAGCTAAGCAGCTATTATTATTTTATGTGTTATTTTTTATTGAACCTTTATTTAAACTAGGCAAGTAGGTTAAGAACAAATTATTATTTGCAATGGCCTACCAAAGGCAAAAGGCCTCCTGCGGGGATGGGGGCTGGGATTAAAAATACAAATAAATTGTAAAGCCTACTATAAGATATACAGCAGCTGAATGTAGCACTCACTAAATGAGCCACCCCTTTGCCTTATAAGCTCTCAAACAGGAGTCTATTATACATTATAATGTAGCTATTTTCACACGTGGTACACTCTTAGAAAAAAAGGTGCTATCTAGAACCTAAAAGGGTTTTCAGGCTGTCCCTGTAGAACAACCTTTTGAATAACCCTGATTGGTTCCTTGTAGAACATTTTTAGTTCCAGGTAAAACCCTTTCAGGTTCTATTGGGAAACCTTTCCACAGAAGGTTCTACACTGAACACAAGAGGGGTACCTGAAACGATAAAGGGTTCTACCTGGAACCAAACTATTTTCTCCTATGTGGACAGCCGAAGAAACCCATTTGGAACCCTTTTAACTAAGTGTAGACAATTGTCTTCTCTTCTTGGGCAATACCGAACCATTACGTCTTCATGTACAGGGGGAGAAGAGGAGGATGAAGGAGGACATAGAGAGGAGGAGGATGGAGGCAGCAGAGCGGATGAAGAGCCTCAGTACCTCCAGCGTAGACGGAGATGAGATGTTTAGCTCGCTCAGTCCCAAAGGCTCCATCTACAAGGTAGCTAACTTGTCTGTCTCCTCTGTCTATGTAGCCACGGTTTGTCGTCATTGCCCATGGTCATATATGACAAGTACGGTTCTTATGATATGATAATGATACCTTTGTTTTCAGCATTTTCCCCAAAAAATAAATTGCTCAAAAATACTAAAATGTGACTTTATACCATCTTTACAGCCATTGTGTTCAGTTTAAGCCTGTAAGTTGCATGTGTGTGTTTTAAATGTCAGAATTTGCCACAGTCTCCACCACAATGCTTGTAGTGTGATCAGGTCACACACATTTACATATGGGTTTGCGATCACTGTGTGTGTTTGTGTGTGTGTGAGACATGTGCAGCTTTGAAGTCGATCAGTATTCACTGTTTTGTGTCAATACCACCAGATCCCTGTCTGTGTGATGTTAATTTGCTCTGACAGCATGTCTCTACATACATACTATGTCACAGTTTTTCAGCCCAAGGCCAAACGGTCACTGTGACAGCCTGTGTTTACACTGTTCTGTGTTAATGTCCTTAACTCCTTCCATCTCGCTCTATAAAAAGTAGGGTAGTAAGTCATTCACTTAGTTAATATACAGATATTCTGTATACAGATTAGAGGTCGACCGATTAATCAGAATGGCCGATTAATTAGGGCCGATTTCAAATTTTCATAACAATCGGAAATCGGTATTTTTGGATGCCGATTTTGCCGAATTAAAAAATGTATATATATATATATATATTTTACACCTTTATTTAAGAACACATTCTTATTTTCAATGACGGCCTAGGAACGGTGGGTTAACTGCCTTGTTCAGGGGTAAAACAACAGATTTTTACCTTGTCAACTCTGGGATTCAATCTTGCAACCTTACGGTTAACTAGTCCAATGCTCTAACCACCTGTCTCTCATTGCACTCCACGAGGAGCCTGCCTGTTACGCGAATGCAGTAAGCCAAGGTAAGTTGCTAGCTAGCATTAAACTTATCTTAGAAAAAACAATCAATCAATCATAATCACTAGTTATAACTACACATGGTTGATATTACTAGTTTATCTTGCGTGTCCGGTGTTGCATATAATCGATGCAACGCTGGGGGATGATTTAACAAAAGCGCATTTGCGAAAAAAGCACAATCGTTGCACGACTGTATATATTGTATATGTTGTTAAACCTGCATATTTAGCTAAAATAAATCCAGGTTAGCAGGCAATATTAACCAGGTTAAATTGTGTCACTTCTCTTGCGTTCATTGCATGCAGAGTCAGGGTATATTCAACAGTTTGGGCCGCTTGGCTCATTAATTATTATTATTATGTTTGTAATTAAGTCTATGATTTGATATTTGATAGAGCAGTTTGACTGAGCGATGGTAGGCAGCAGAAGGCTCGCAAGTATTCATTCAAACAGCACTTTTGTGCGTTTTGCCAGCAGCTCTTCGCTAGCACAGCGTTGTTTATGACTTCAAGCCTATCAGCCTAATTGCTGGTGTAACCGATGTGAAATGGCTAGCTAGTTAGTGGGATACGCACTAATAGCGTTTCAAACATCATTCGCTCTGAGACTTGGAGTAGTTATTCCCCTTGCTCTGCAAGGGCCGCAGCTTTTGTGGAGCGATGGGTAACGATGCTTCGAGGATGGCTGTTGTCAATGTGTTCCTGGTTCGAGCCCAGGGAGGAGCGAGGAGAGGGACGGAAGCTATACTGTTACAGTGGCAATACTAAAGTGCCTATAAGAACATCCAATAGTCAAAGGTTAATTAAATACAAATGGTATAGAGAGAAATAGTACAATAAATACTATATTAACTACAACCTAAAACCTATTAACTTGGAATATTGAAGTCTCATGTTAAAAGGAACCACCAACTTTCATATGTTCTCATGTTCTGAGCAAGGAACTCAAACGTTAGCTTTTTTACATGGCACATATTGCACTTTTACTTCTCCAACACTTTGTTTTTGCATTATTTAAACCAAATTGAACATGTTTCATTATTTAAGGCTAAATAGATTTTTATTGATGTATTATATTAAGTTAAAATAAGTGTTCATTCAGTATTGTTGTAATTGTCATTATTACAATATATATATATTTTTTTTAAATTGGCCGATTAATCAGTATCGGCTTTTTTGGTTCTCCAATAACCGGTCATCCTCTAATACAGATACAGATAGACTGGCGGCAGGGAGCCTAGTGGTTAGATTGAATCCCCGAGCTGACAAGGTAAAAATCTGTCCTTCTGCCCCTGAGCAAGGCAGTTAACCCACTGTTCCCTGGTAGGCTGTCATTGTAAATAAGAATTTGTTCGTTAACTGACTTGCCTAGTTAAATAAAGGCTAAATTAATTTTAAAACTAATAATAGTTCAAAATGTGTTTCCATGGGTTCATTTGTTTGGATTTTAGCATTTACACTGCATGGCATGTTGTGAAGGATTGAGTATAGTACTGTACTCCTGCTTCTTGTATCATTTCATTAGACTTGTTGCCTGTCAGATACATTCCACAGGATTTATAATCCACTCCGATCCCATTAGGATATGTAGCCTAATCACAGTTACTGGCTTTGTGTTCTGCCAGGAGATTCCAGTAAGGACCCTAGATAACCTTTTAGAGCTGGATGTCATTTCTAACACCCCAACCCTATGAGCTTGCTTTATGAGCCTGGCTCAACTCTGACTTTAATGTATCAGTCAGATCATTGAGATAGCTAATTACATTTTTACAACCAGATGCATATATCATGTAGCTCTCATCTGTCGTAAATGCACTCGCTGCATGTAGCATTCAGTCTCCTTATTGTCTCCTTGACAGGCAACAAGTTAAGCTACTGATAATATTATGTTTCCATCCACTATCTCTTTAATATTACGTTTCCACCCACTATCTCTTTAATATTACGTTTCCATCCACTATCTCTTTAATATTACGTTTCCATCCACTATCTCTTTAATATTACGTTTCCATGCACTATCTCTTTAATATTACGTTTCCATCCACTATCTCTTTAATATTACGTTTCCATCCACTATCTCTTTAATATTACGTTTCCACCCACTATCTCTTTAATATTACGTTTCCATCCACTATCTCTTTAATATTACGTTTCCATCCACTATCTCTTTAATATTACGTTTCCATCCACTATCTCTTTAATATTACGTTTCCATCCACTATCTCTTTAATATTACGTTTCCATGCACTATCTCTTTAATATTACGTTTCCATCCACTATCTCTTTAATATTACGTTTCCACCCACTATCTCTTTTATAATACGTTTCCATCCACTATCTCTTATTTTCACTTTCTAACCCGACGGGGTTGCTGTGGTGGTGTCCTTGGGCCTTGGTCCTTAGTGCTGTCATGAGATTCCCTCTGATTGTGTGTGTAATTTTAGAGAGAGAATGAATAGAGTTTGACAGGAGAAAATGCATGCTCTGTGAGTTGGGGTCGACATGTTGTGCTATTTGATTCAGGTTCGGGGCTGAACAGTAACATAAGGGATCCTTCTGTGTGGGAGGAACCAGAGCTTGGTGCTGGATCCTTTGAAGTATGACCTCTTTGGCAAGCAAGGGTAGAGGACAGGACATTATGACCCTGCCTCAAACTAGAACCCCTCTCATACAAATATTAGTGTTTTGCTGAATTATTAACCTAAGACTTGCAATCCCAAACACATTTTCTTTACTATGATTCAGTCTGTAATGCAGTAAATACACAGATTCAAGGTAAGGAATGGGTTTTGGAAGCCTTCCCACACCCTGATTTCATTATAACTATGCCTGCAGTAAACCTTGGATTAAGGCAGAGTTAGCTTGAATCTCTCTCTGGTAATATAAATGGACAGATACAGGCAGATGGAGACAGTTGATAAAGACCAGTAGAACATTGCTCTGTTTGACTTGGAAGAGATCTTTACTGTGTCAGGCTAAATCCAGGGCTGTGATTAACATCACACTGATCATGAGAATCCCCAGTCTGACAATTCTAGAAGTCATGGAACACTTCACTGTTCTATTCTAATTCCAAAACAATCCCCTTCAACATCCTCTTCATATTTTTCAGATCACAGAGCGAACGGAATCCTTGAACCGATCCCTAAAGAAAAGGTGAGACATTTTCACAATGAATCTCTCAAAGCAAACAAACAAATTCCACACCCTATGTTGTTTAAATTGTACTCTCACAGTTTCTTTCTAAATCTTGGTTGCAACTTGAAGTTTACCAAAGTCGCACTGGGCCCCCCTGAGGAAGCCTGGATGGAGAGGTGCTATCTATGGCAGAACAGCAGTTATGCCGTCTAAATGGCTGGTGTGTAAAAGTAAACATAGAAAAAGAGGGCCAGTGGTGACCTCTAAACCTCTCTCAGTGCATCACCTTTGTCAACCTGGGTGATTTATGGCTTGGTTAACTCTGACCAGATGTGGGGGCTGGAGCCTGGGCTGGCTGGGTTCTCTCTGATGGCTGGTGAGCTATAGCTCTGGACTGTGGGACTGCTGTGTGGCTCCATGCAGTCTGACCACAGTAGTCAGTTATCAGTGGTAAAAAGCTCTGAGCAGTTGAAGTAGTAGAGGCCAGGTCCGGATTAAATGAATATGGAGAGTGTGAATGAAAACAGGGCGTAATAACGACTTTATCATCCAGGTGCAGGTTTGAGATCTGAAGAATTGAGTGTGACATCATGTTTTAGTCTAGGACGGAGAGTTTAGTGACATCACTAGTGACAGTCCTTTGATGTGGGTGTTACACACCCGTGTTGATGTGTGTAAAAACACTATTAGACCAAATCAAAGCATTCTGGAGAAGAAGTTATGGGTGACAGACAGACGGCTTCCTTCGCCCCTTTACTTATAACAGCCTTCTCTCATGCAGTTAGAAAGCATGACATCATTTAGCCAAGCCAATTTGAACGTCTTTGCAGAGCAAAAGATTTGTGGGCCGTTTATCATGTTAAAGCAATCGTGCCATGCCTAAAGAAGCTATTTAATTTTCAAACTAGCCAGCCCTATCAGGCTAATGGCTCATGCCTTTCACGGGTGTTCTCTTACTAATATAAATAGATTTGGGGGCCATTTTGAAATGCAGGGAATAAGCTCATCATTTTCAGATGGACCCACCTATTTGTTTTTGTTATTAGCGTATATGTCTGACTTTAGCTCTGTATCTAATTGCAGTGCAGATTCAAATGGCTCATTTTACCAAGGGGGTGTATCTCCACACTGGGCAAAAACGAATTGAATCAACTTTGTTTCCACATCATTTCAGCCCAAAGATTATATGTGATCAACGTGGAAAACTGATTGAATTTGAAAAAGTCATTGACGTGAGAGAATTTTGTCTGTTTTTCACCCAACTTTTAACCTAAATTCAAAAACATGGTGGACATTTTTTTGTTGATTTCACATTGAATTCATAGAAGTTGACAACATAAACAGATGTAAATTAAAACTAGACATTGAACTGACATCTGTCCCCAGTAGAATATTTTAATAGGGGAGTGAAAGGATGATCCGTGCTCACTTGCAGGCCTGTTGCCAGTCAGATGAGATAGTAAAACGTTATTGTTTTTCTTCCCCCAACCATTTGTCCTCCTCCTGTGTTGTATTTCACTCTCCTCTGACTGAGCGTCTCTATTTTGGATACAGCAACAGCTTCAAGAAGACACAGCCCCCTGTTCTCCTCGCCAAGATCGATGACAGGCTGGAGCAATACACCACCGCCATTGAGGTTAGCTCCCACCTTGTTTCTGCCCCTCCCTCTGTCCCAACAGTCAGAGGCCCCATTGGTGGGGGGGCTGTGATGAAGGCTTTCATCTGGTGACTATTCAGCCAGACTTCTCTGCCACCTTCTCTGCCTCTCTATAGGTGACACACTGTGTCAGTCTCACACATACATAATTATATTATACCTCAGCCTCAGACTCATATCAACCTTATAAGACTCATATCAATAAAGTAACCAGGTTTCCATCCAACCTTTTTATGCGAGTAAAGTACGTCGGATAAAACATATCACGACAGGCCTGACGGACACAGCAAATTTGTCTGCAAACTTTCCAAATGTCAACAAAACGAAATATGCTAGATAAGGTGGGATCTTTTTGTGTCTGTAAAATTAATTATGCGAGAAATGGCTGTGGAAACGCCTTTATGCGCAAATATTGATATAATAACCATCATATCGAAGTAAACTTGGAGTCACGCGATGATGTGTTTTGTGGTCGTCCCACTCTGACTCCTTGGGAAAGCATGCAGTTTTTTGGGGCTACTGTAGAGTCAGATGAGCTTCACAGTCATGAAAGTGCACAGTGATGAGATTGATGCTCCTCTACAATAAATATCGAGGGTCTTATTCTGGGGACACGATGATCAATGATTGACTGTAGACTATACCCGCACTGTAGACCAGAGTGGGCTACATAATTCAATATTTTCTACCGACAAAACCATCAGTAGAGTTAAATGCGATGGAAACCCATTTACCTTGTATGTTTTATTCGGTACACGGGAATTAAACTGCAAAACAATATTTGTATGTGCACCATGTCATCACACACAGCCTTTCATCTGCAGTGTCAGTTTGATAGATACACCCCTCTGGTGGGATTTTAGAATATTTACGTGAAAATCGGTCAACAATTGTATGGAAACCTGTCTGTATCAGTGTTCACACATCAAAGTCAGTCACGTGGCCTTAGTCAGGCCCAGTCCGTCAAACCACCTGTCTACTCTATAATTTGGGAGAGGATTGATGGGCAGTTGAGGCTAGACTGAGCTTGCTTTCTCATCTCCTGAGTGGTGCCTGAGTCATACTATAAGTACATGGGAGTAGTTGTGTGTGTGTGAGGCCCTCCTACTGCTCTCCCATGAAGTCCCTATTGCATCATCAGATCACTAGCATGCCATGTTTACTTTGTTTCTAAACGTTGTTACTCATTGTGTCCACTGTCTCATCAGCCCAGTCAAGCAATTTATAAACTTGATCTCCGCTATAAAAAGCATCTAGACATTATCTCACATTTCTTTTAGACTTTTTAAGTGAACAAGCTTAATAAATATGCTTTTTGATCTGGAATTCTGTTATATGCAAATTCCATGCAAATGGTCAATAAAGTATATTGTATCGTTCTGTTGTGTAGTACTCCCAGGAGGTCAAGGCAACCAAACAGGGCCTGACGGACATCCCCATGTCACCTGAGCCAGTGTCCTCCAAGAAGAACTTGTTTGAGGCTGGAGAGGCCTGGAACCAGAGCCTGGCCAAAGGCACACCACCCAAGGCAAGGAAACACCCCCATAACGTTACATACACATTAATGAATAAAGTCAAAGAAGTCTAAGTCATTTGCACGCTCACCAACGACTGGACATTAATCACCCAACAACATAAATAGAACCTTATGGATACAAAACATGAATGCTCTTTACATTCAGTAGCTGCCTGGAGTTATACTGTAGACTGGAGACACAGAAATCTACCTAGCTCTCTTTCAAAAGACATTTACACATTGCGCAGATGTCTAATTATATCTGTCCCAATGCTCCTCTCCATGCTATTGTATGGTTGTGATCTCACACCTTTGTCACAGCCCCCTCTCTCCCCGATGTTTTTAATTACTCTATCCCATTCCTCGTGTGCAGGCCAGGGTTTTTTGAAATAACCAGAAAGGCATGGCAGCTTGACCCTGGGGCGAGAGGAATAACAAACAGCATGTGAGCCACGGCGGTATAGATCTGAGGCCCTTATGGCTGTTGTTTATTTTAACTCTACCACAAATGTGTGGTTTCCCCCCATCCCGGGTATTCCATAGCATGTACAGATGTTGGATCCTAATTTGAGCCAGGTTGTTACAGCAGGTTTTTTTTTTGCAGCAACAGGAAATGTGAGTTATTATGTGGATTCAAATTAATGGACATTATTGTAGGGGCTGATACATTTTTTCATAAGGGAAAATCAAGTCTGAAATTTCAAAGTAGAAATTACAAACTTCAGAAGCATTTTTAAACCTCAAATATACTACAAGTTTTACATTTCCTGCATTGCTGGAAAGTTATCCTGCAACAGGGCGATCAAATTAAGATCCTACATCTGTAGCAGTAGCTGCTAACCTGCCCCCAGAGATACAGTATGTCTTCCCCTTTCTAGCACCATGCTAACGGCTTTCACCGCAGGAGTAGCCCTAAAGAAAACAAACCTAAAGGCTGATGGACCAGACAGGCTAGTTTGAAAGAAGTTGAGTGAGAGGAAAATGGAGAGTAAATTACAGAAGAGAAGTTTCATGGCAGTCTGGAGGATGCAGCCACAGGGTAGCAGTCTTGCACTACAGATGTAGGATCTTAATTTGAGCCAGTTTGCTACAGCAGGAAAATAATCCTACAGCGAGAGGAAATGTGAATTATTATGTGGATTATAATTAATGGGCATTATTGTAGGGGCTGATACGTTTTTCGAAATTACAAACTTCAAAAGCCTTTTTTAACCCCAAATACACTGCAAGTTAAACATTTCCATTGCAGGAAAGTTCCCCTGCAACAGGATGATCAAATGAAGATCCTACATCTGTAGCCTAATGGTGTATAACCTGGGAGTCACACTTATGGATGAAAATAGAGCTGCCTAGTCTCTGTACCCAAATCTTGTGTGTGTGCTGGACAGCTACATTTATCTGTAACAAGGAATGCCTAAGGAATGGAACTGTCTTGTTGAGCGCCTGAGTGGAAATATGTGTGTGTGTGTGTGTGTCAGCAGGATGCTGAGAGTCTGAAGGTGGGCGTGGCGGACATGATCACCCAGTGGGTGAAGGGGAACCCAGATGGCACCAGCAGGAGCTCCCCCTCAAGACCAGCTGTAAGTCTCGCTCAGAACAGTTGTGTACAGTATATAGTGTATATGGGTATACATTTACTGTATGTGGCTCTGCATTTCACCAGTTTCATACATTACCGCCAACCTCTTCTCCGTCACTACTCTCTAGCACTGGCATTGCCTTCACAGAAGTGGCTTCTGGTTCAACAATGTAGTAAGAAGTCACACGGGGTCTCATCCCCTTCAGAGAGACTGAATCATCTTCATCAAAATACAGCATCTGTGTATCTACTTCCTTTACTTTCATTCCTCATTCGTGTTATTTCAACTGTCTTCACGTCTTCCCTTAAAGTAACTGTTCTACATGTAAGTGTTTGTAGTACAGCTGTGCACCAGGCATGCAGAGAATCAGTGACGTGTGCGTGCAGTCAGCCTTATCCAAGGCTGCCATCTAGTGGGGTGTAGAGTTCTATTGTGGAGGTTCAGAACAGTGGGGGCTGCTGACGGCTCATAACAATGGCTGGAACGGGGGGGCGAAGGGAGTGGCAATTAACCATGTGTTTGACGTATACTCCAGCCATTACCATGAGCCCGTTCTCCCCAATTAAGGTACCACCAACCTCCTGTGGTTCAGAACCAAAGCCACGAAGGTTGCTTATCTTGCATGGCTCCAAAAACCATTTTATATAAAACTCCAGAAAGCATTTGAAGAGTTGCTGTTTGGTGCTGTTCATTCCCCAGGATGTAAAAGTTGGTGACGTGATGCAGAAAAAGAACATGTGGGAGATCATTGGAGAAACATCCCCTGGGATTTCAGGAGCAGTGGCAAAGGTGAGCGTGCTCACACACACACACGCTCACACACACACACACGCTCACACACACACACATCAATACAAACGTACAGTATTTGAATATTCTGTTTCAAACTTAGTGTATAATATATACTGTGAGCAAATTCTCACTGTTCTAAATCAGTCTATGCTTTTCAGGGCAATGCATCTGGTAAAAAGTACAAATTTGTGATGACTGCTCATGGCAAATATGAGAAGATTCCTGTTGATGATGATGATGATGAAAATATGGATGAATACACGAATGGAAAAGCAGGTGAGATGACTGGGTTTAGACAACAATTATACATTTTAAAACATTAGTGTAAATACCATAATAGTCCAATAATAACTAGTCTTTTCTGAGGCAAAAAAACACCTTTTTATTCTGCTGGTCCTGCGGATAAAAATAAAACATTTAAATCTACAAAATACCAGCTACAATTAAATAGCATGACTTCTATCAAACACCAAAGGGCAATAGCCCTTGATCTGCCCGTTATCTTCACTACAGAATTAATTATCTCTATTTAATTGTATAGCTCAAGATGAACTTTCTATGTCAAACATTAACCAACATAAAAAATGTTCTATTCAAACTTTTTTATTTTCTGTTTTATCAAAAATATATAGAAAATAACATTTACTGTAAACTTATGCAGCAAAATCTCAGATTCCAAAGCAGTTGAACATCACTCTGTCAATAACAGACAATGTTCTTAATCTTTTTAATATAGACATGCATGAAAGAAAAACGCAAAGCACCTACAACAAGCTGACGAACCTACAGAAACTCAAGGTCAAATGTCACTCTCAGTTCTTGACCCTTCCGGAGCCCTCGTTTGAAAGCTGTGTATTTGAAAACTGTGTGTGAAACATGATATTTCAGTCTATTTTACTTTCACGTTAATCCTGCATTGATGTCAATGGGAGATTCGTGGATCTCCAGTTAGGATTTGGCCTTAGGGACTTCCTGTATACATTTGTCTTAGCGTCTGTCGTCACTGCCTTCCATATCCCACAACCCCTTTCCCTGACCTCTTATCCACCCACACCAACAGTCAAACACATCCTTCATAGAGCTGACTTGTCCCCCACAGGAGTTAGCAACCCTATTTCTCAAATAACACTCTCACTGACCTGTAGTCCAAAAAAGGGAAGGATACCAAGCTGGTATAAGCATCTGCAGGCTACTCAAACATTCTAAAAAAAAAAGTATCACCTGAATATCTAGTCTATTTGAAAGCACCATTAAATAGCACCATTTTGGGAAATATACAGTCCTACTTCACTACTACTTTCATCCTCTCCTCTTTTTTTCATCCATCTTTGGAAACATTTCTCTAAATGCCCTGGAGTCAAGTTTCTTCAGATGCCCAAAACCTGCATCACTACAGTCTATAGGCTCTACACTCATCTGCGATTTCAAGACATGTACTATAACTGAGAGTTATCGTTTTTAGTAAATGGTGTACCTAAGTACATTACACTACAGTCTCAGGACCCCTTCTGAAAAAGAATCTCATTGTCCTATCAGGGTTCAACAGTGGACAAAAAAATTAACTCAGAGATTAACTTAATCTTTGTACATTTTAATCTCACGAGATGTCTAAATTATTTTAAAACAACAATACATTTTCCCTTATCCTCTGATTGTCAAGGTAATATTTTCATATTATCAGAGAAAGAGACATTCACACAAATGTGTAACATAGTCAGACGACAAAACAATCAGTGCTCAAAATGCAACATGGTGCATTTATCAAGTATAAAGTTAAGACCACATTCTCTATGAGACTGTCTTAAATATTGTATCCTGTGTCAAGCCGAGAGATGGGAACTGTACATTATGACTACCATTTCTACACCAGTGCACATAAAACATTTAACAATAGAATTTTTCTAAATGTTCTTCTCAGTTTAATCTTTACCAGTCCAAAAATACATGGTTTAAGGACAAGTGAACCCTCTAGCTGTTCTGTTAAAGTCTTTTGGTTCCTCATCTTTATTTTTACGCCCTATGAGACCCATCTCAAACACTGTCGAAATTTTAGTTAGTGGCCTTGACGCAGCCTCTCTTAGCCTTTTGGCATCAAACTTTGGGCTGAAAAGGAGAACAGGCAGACGATGGGCGAAGGATGGGATTTCTTTCCCTGCATCCTTTGGCTGCTCTTTCCTCTCCTCCTCACTTTTGCTGGCTTCAATCACCTGCATAATCTTCTCTTTAGTGGAGAACATATCGAAGAGAAGAGAATCCCACTTCTTCGCTGCCTTGGGAGGATCGTCAGCTGTTACGGCTGCCACCATGTCTTTAAATAACACCTTTTCATCCTTTTTCACTTCACCTCCTTCCTGCTCAGTCACCTTGGCGGTTTCTTTCTTAGGATCTGATTCTGTGAACATAGGTGGTTCTTCTTCCACTACCATGTGCTTCTTGAGCCGTGACCAACCACTGAGTTTAGACTTCATCATGCCCTTTGGCTTTTGGATCACTTTAAGAAGAGGTTCAGCTGCTGGGAAAGAGTCTTTCCTCTCTTCCTTCTTCTCTGTCAATGGTGTGGTTGGAGCTGATACCACTTTTTCAGGTTTGGCTTCCTGGTTATTCTTTGGTTTAGCCGGCAACAAAAGATTCTCAGGAGATGCAGTCTTTGCAAGTGGAGAAGAATTGGTTGGCTTTGTCCCTACTGGTTTAGCCTCAGAGGTTGCTTTGGTTGGCATTTTAGGCTCTGTTGATTCCTTCAACTCTTTCTGTTGCACCACACTGGCTTTAGCCACAGGAGATTCTGTTTTTGAGAAAGGAGGTATTGTCTTGCGTTGGGTTTCTGGGGTGGGTGTCTTGGGTTTTGGGTAAACTCCATAAGTTGGTGTCTTCACTGGGGTTTTAACCTCTGGTGTTGGAGATTTAGCCCATGGTCTTGTGTTTGCCACAGTTTTAACCTTTGGCATTTCACCAATGGGAGTTGATATTTTGCTGGTCACAGCTGTGGATACTCTTGTTTCTGAGACCTCTTCAGCTTGTGTAACAACAATGGTTGGAAGCGGAAGCTTAACTACTGTCATGGATACTATGGCCTCACTTGAAATAGTTTTTTCCAGTTCTTTGAAGGGTGCTTCCTGGTTTGACACCTCGGGCAAAGGATATGATTTTACAGGTAACTCTTGGGTAGGTGTTTTAGATGCTTCTAGCTCTTGGGTTTTAGATTCCTCTTGAGTCGGCGTCTTAGACCTGGATATTCCAAATAAAGGTGAAAAACTTTGGATTCCACCATGGGCAACATATGCAGCAGGAGTCAACCCATAATAGGTATGGCTTGGTTTAGGATCCACATATGTTGGTGTCTTGGGCCTTTGAAATCCTATAGATGATACCCCAGCTGTGGGAGTCTTTGGTCTTTGATACCCTGCTGGTGGTTGTGGTTTTTGATACTCAATTGTTGGAGTCATAGGTTTATGCCCTTCATTGGTGGGAGTCTTGGGCCTTGGATACCCATCTGAGGGTGCTGTAGGTTTTGATGTTTCTTTTGTTGGTGTCTTGGGTCTTTGGTACCCATCTGTGGGCGCTGTAGGCTTTAGTGTGACAATTGTTGGAGTCTTGGGTCTTTGGTACCCATAGGAGGGTGCAGCAGATTTCGGTGTGATATCTGTTGGAGTCTTGGGCCTTTGGTACCCAAATGTGGGTGCAACACCTGTTGGAGTCTTGGGTCTTTGATAGCCTAATAGACCTGTCGGGGTCTTTGGTCTGGCAGACTCAACTACAGGATTTTCGTGTCGAGGAGCCTCTGGTTTTGAAGTGTTCTGAGGAGGTGATTTAGCTGTGGGAGTCTCTTTTGACGTCTCTTCCCCATTCAGAGTTCTTGCACCTAGAATAGTTGAAGATGATTTTGAAGGGTCAGACAAAGACTGACAGGCAGCATTAGTACCAGGTGTTGGTGTGTTAGATATCTGTGCCTCTGTAGTAATGGGTGATACAGCGAATAAAAGTGGGTTGGTTCTTGATATTTCAAAAACAGGTGTTTTGGCACGGGACACATGAAATGAGGGTGTCTTAGGGCGACCTAAAGGAGTTCTTGGTGTTAAAAAATCATGAGTTGGTGTTTTAGCTCTTTTCACTTCAGATGTAGGCGTTGCACTCCTTTGGAGTCCAGGTGTCGGTGTTAAACCTCTTTTTACCCCGGATGTAGGTGTTGCACTCCTTTTGATTTCAGCAGTTGGTGTAAAAGCTCTTGTGATTTCTGATGTGGGTGTTATACTCAGAGATAATGCGTCTGCAGTAGATGTCTTTGATCCACTATAATCATGGAGGGGGGACATAGATGCTGTATAGACCCTAATTTGAGGGACATCAAACATCGATTTGGGTGCTTTTAGTGCAGCTTCGGTAGCTTTAAAACGTGGACTTGGACTTTTGCGGTGTATTACTACTGGGGCTATTCGCAGAGTAGGTTGTGTGGCAGCAGGAGTGACTGTGACGAGAGCAACTGGAGCACTGAGTGGATGAGGTACTGAAGCAGTGACTGGAGGAGCAATTTGAGCAGCAGCTGTCGTTGTCACGTCAAGCACAGAGGACGTTTGCTCAGGCATTTTGGGTGCCAATTCATGCAAGGCTGGCCCTGGAGCGGCTGACGGGGGTGTTGGAGTAAATGTGTAGAGTGGGGCCACATATTGGGGGAAGGTGGGGGCTGGAGCAGCATACAGCTGTGGGGCGAACCTTGCTGTTCCACCAAAAGTGGCTCCTCGTTGCTGCGGATAAGGGGATGCCACATGACGATAGACTGGCCTGACAGAAAATCTGGGGTGCTGTGTGTAGAAGGATGCCTCTGGAGTTTTGGGAGGGGTTGAGTGGTCACTGTGCTCCAAGTCAGGACTTGCTTCATTCACAGGAGAGAGGCTTGAGCGGAAAGGGACAGGTGTCTTTGCGATCTCAGGAGCGGCTTTTTTCTTGATTTTTTTCTCCGTTTTCTTGAGTAGTTTCTGGAGTCTAGCATTTTCCTTGCCAGGCTTGGGCAGTAGAGCTGGAGGGTACTGCTGGAAAAGCAGGCCTGGTTCATTGACATTGCTATAACTGGCAGCCATGAGCAGTTTAAACCCCTGAAAAAAATACAGGACAGTGTGAGGCATATTTATTTGGTTATCAATGATACAGTAGCCTATTGTTTTAAAGGAAGAGGGGCAGTGTTCAATCAATTCAACTTCTCCTTACAGCTGCTCTCCGCCACCACCTCGGCCCATGGTATAGATCAGTGGCTGAACTATACAATGACCATCAAGAAAATCATCAACACATAATTGGTAAACAAACACATCTGACTACTTTTTTTTTCTTTTTCAGACCTATACCATGGTGAATATTGAAATACAAATGTTGGTGGCAAAGACTTTCTACTCAAGATGGTATGGACTTCAACAACTTTGCCCACCTTGTCAGCAAACCCTGTGAGGATATCCTCCAGTAGCACTTGTTATGAAAACAATATAATTCACAGTTTATACCTTTCCTACCACATTCAGTAGGTAACTTTTGAGAACTTCTTAAATGGTTAGTTGTTGCTTTGTTTTGTTCTGTGTACTCACTTTGAACTCCCCAGTTCAATTTAATCTTCAGACTTGTATTGACTTACTTGTCAAAAGTATCTTTCACATATGTTTATGTATATATGAATGTTTTTTTTACTTACTTTTACTTGATCTTTTTTCTCTTCATTTTATGCCATTGACAAACATTAGGTGAATGCGTTTACATGTACCGCACATGTATGTTGGAAATTATGCAGAAAGTGACCTGAAACCAAAACCTAAGCTTTGAATTTGAAATGGTAACGCTTGTAAAATGTTCTGGTTTGGGAAGTTTGATCACTGAGCCCGTTAATTGTAATATCATGTTTATATTTTATTTTTCTTGTGGCTGTTGTCTGAGCCCTGAGATTATCCAAACATCTTCTGAATATAGTGTTAAAGGCACAATGCGGCTGTTTTTATATCAATATCAAATCATTTCTGGGTAACAATTAAGTACCTTACTGTGATTGTTGTCAATTAAAATGGTCAAAAATAAATACATAGCTTCTTAGCAAAGAGCAATATCTCAAGCAAGAATTTAGCTAGGATTGTCTGGGAGGGGTCCGAGTGGGAGGGGGAAACTGAAAAGGAGCTCTTAATGGCAGACAGGTTTGGAACTCTTTCTGATTGGTCTATTAACTAATGTACCACCTAGGCAGACCAAAACTCCATCCCACCACCAACAGGCTGAAATTTCAGACTGCCTTTTCAAACCGCTCTTACACTAAAAGGGCATTATCATAATTTTCACAGTATTACGCCAACCTCATAGTGTGGAAATATATACAGTATAAAACACAGGAAATTGTCAAATGTCTTTTAAACGCTAGGCTACACTGGGTGCTGCATATTCTCTAAGCTTTTAAGCGAGTGATATTTTTTTGTGCATTCATAAAATACTGCATTGAAATGCCAAATGATTTTGCAGTAACTGAATCACCTGGTTACAGAACATTGATTGTGTCTGTTGTATTAATAACCCTTTATCTCACACACAGTAACATTTTATCCTGCTATTTAACCATCATTCTGTTTTCAGTGCTGCACACTGGAGTTTTCCACCACCCTATTTATGTTACCAATGTAACATTTTAATCTTAAAAGACGAATCATTGCTTTTCTTGTTATTAAACCTTCATTTTTTTTTATCTTACATGAAATAAAGTATTGTATACAATGACGTTTGTTTTTTATTAGCGATTTTATCTGTCAATTTTAAACAGCCCGACAAACGCTATCTGCAGTGGACAAAGGGGAAAACTTGGAGACGAAGTGAAGTGGAAAGCGAAGGAGGGCAGTCAAATGTAACACTCCTTGCAATTAAGGCCTCACAGCTGATACTGGAAGGTTCCTTGGCCTAATTTTAGGTTGAGAGCAGAGAGGAGGGCAGCCAATCACCTGCTCCCTTCTATAAGGCTTGGTTCTGTCCTGTACAGGCAGGGTGCATCACGGTGACAGTAAATCACTGATGAGAAGGTACCTAAGGTGCAGCTTATGCATATCATCTAGAACCTGAGAGCATATATGGGTCCAATCACTGTACTGCACATAACAATCTGACACTTGTGCCTGTGGGTATACTGAACATGAGCAGTAATTAAGTGATCTATACAAATCCACCTTTTCAAACTTTTAAACTATAGTGCAGTTAGATACTTTTGCTTTGACACTGTGAGGTCTGACTGGCAGACACACTTGGCCTGTAACCTACAGGTTCAAGCATTAACTACGAGTGAAAGTGAACATTGAGCATTTGACCCCAGTGATGTCACTAGTGGTCATTGTGATGTGAGTTTTTTTTTTTTATGCACAGTAAACACATTCTATAATTGGAAGATTTCGACTCATATCTATTTAAACCTTGATGGCTGTAAACCTTTAAAAGTTTAAACCTTGATAGTTGTATTTAGATTTTAAAGGAATGTGATAGGCCTACAAATCAGAATATTATAGTTCTCTCACAGCATTCTGTATTTCACTTAAATGGTTTTTCCATGTAGGTTTGTATGTTTTTGGCCTCTACTAGTCAAACTCAAATGCAGTCCACCACTGATCATGTTTTAAAGGGCCCACTCTGCAACAGCAAGACAAACTGGACCTGCAACATGAGAGGAGGTCATCCTTTTAAGGCTCTTGTAGGTTAGGCATTTGGAGCACCTCCAAGATGCAAGTTCAAAAGAGGAAAGGGTAATAATAGCCTAGCAAGAAAACCATGCATCACAATGGCTTTTTGGTGCCCACCATCTCCCAACCCCTAAAAAACATGCACATGCAGTTAGTTTATGAGTTAATCATATAATCAGTAAAGATCTAAAAATATAACATAATTGAGCTTACCAGGTTATTCTTCTTACCGTTGACCAACACACTCCCGACAGGGGAGTCCCCTTACCATGAGAAAAACAAAAAAACATTCAACTTAAAACACTTTGTACAAGCTTGTATTTCAACAGTTAACATGCTAACACCCTGTGTTTTCATAAGTTCACAGGTTAACATATACTTGCAGGAGTATCAGAACTTAAACCATTATCGTTTTAAGCATTATGATATCTCGATCTTAAACCATTATCGTTTTAAGCATTATGATATCTCGATCCAGTTTTGATACCTGGAACGCAACACCCTAAATATATTAAAAACACATGCAACATTGTGCATGCCCGTCTCTAAGCCCCACTTCCCAATTTGATGACGCTTTGACATTACATTGAAAATCCCTTTGGTCAGATAGCTTTAGCCACAATGGCTACATTATAGAGTACAACCTTCTGGGGGCTGGCTGTAAAAGCTCTAACGTCCGTATCAAGAGAACCCCCCCCCCCCCCCCCCCCTCCCCCTCCCCCCTTGTCAATACGATAAACACGTTACTACGAGCTGTCTCGAAAAGTATAAAATCGTAATTGCAGTGTGTTTACCTGTGTGTCTGCTGCTTGGGATCGGCCGGCTGCTGCCTGCTTGTCCCGGCCCGGATTATCAGAGCGGGAGGCTCATGTTGAGCACAACTATACACCCTTCCTACATATGGAAGGGCCAGTCTCCATGGCAGTCCAAAAATATAACCTGAGCCTTTTGCTCAGAATGTGCTCCGTCGTGACAGTGCGCTAGCTGCGACCGTCAGCCAGGCAGGGGGTGGCCACAGCACTTTAGATATCACCACCCCTCACTACCGCGACCAGATGCTCCTCTGAAAAATACTATTTCAGAGTGGCGCCCCCTGCAGGAGAGTCCGAGCCATCTCAACAAGCACAGGACGTTTAGCTCTACCAATTCTGATCAAATTGTTTGCCAATTAAAGCTGCTGGGTAGAGTAGAAAAAGGTCCACCTACTTTTTAATTTGACTTATTTATTTATTTAACGAGGCAAGTACTAAACCAGTCCAATCAAGCACCCATGACACATGAGATGAGGAAAATTCATATTTTTGCAATTCTATAAGGTGCTGGTGAAGCTAGCAAATTAGACACATTCTCAGCATGACAGGTAGTTCTTGCACTGGTGTGAATCTAATTCACACCAATACAAGAAATGGACACCGCCACACATATCTTACCATTATAGCCTGTTTATGAAGTGGAATTAGACCGACAGGTCAGTCAAAAGACTACTTTAAAACTGCTGAAGACATTGATAGTTGATTCAGAAAATAATGTCAAGAGTTGAGTACAGTAACAGTTACACAGACTGTCCACAGATCCTGTCCTCCTTTGATCGGGCCATTGACATACATTATGTTTATGTATCTATCTAAGCTCCCTGTCCTGTGGAAAAGGAACAAGTCCACCATCTGATTGCCTCACTGACGTTCCTGTCTTGTTTAACTTTTAAGTTATTTTTGCTTGCCTAACATGACAGCAAATATAGCAACAGGGGTATTTTAGCTGTCCCTCTCCCAACTTAAGGCCTCCCTCCCTACCCCACAATCCATCCATCTCCTTATTGAGTGCCGGGTCTAAGACGCAGAGACATCCCGCGGCCTCGCCTCTTGCGGCTCCTTGGCCAATAGGGACCCCCCGTGGATCAAGTGTCACTATAACAGAAGGACATAATCAGGGTGGTAATTCTGCAGAACCTTACAGCCAGTCTCGGCCACCAGGGAGCTCATTTCTTCTGTACGCTTTTCTGAGGTAAGAGAGAGAGAGAGACAGAGAGAGAGAGAGAGAGGGGTTGGAAAGGAGAGAGAGTGAGTGAGTGAGTGAGTAAGTGAGTGAGTGAGTGAGTAGAACAAGAGAAGGAGAGAGTGAGAGAGAGATAAAAAGATTAAGATCAAGTGCAATTTTAAGATCTCAGGGCCCCCCTAGCTGTCTCCTTTCAAGAACAGCTAAATCGACACGTGCAAAACCACTGCCACTGTGTTAAAACACTCAGGCTTTAAAACAGTCAGCTCCTCCGTGTTGAGGTCAAGGTTGAGGAGGACCCACCCAGGGGGATAGGGACAGGTGAAGGGAACATACAGGTTTCTATAAAAGCTTCTTTCTTGACTTGATCAGTAGAGGGTGGGTGTCTCTTTTTGCTTTGACATTTGGAGTTACGGTCGGCTACATTGAATAGGTGGGATTTTCTTAGAACAGCATTCTTGAAAGCCACTGGACATGTAGAATGACTTGAGACAAGTGTCAATGTTTTGTGTCATGAAATGCTAGAATAGGTGTGAAGGTATGTTGTTGTTGTTGTTCTTGTTGTAGTATCTGCTATGTGCTGGTAGCTGTTGATGGATTAAGAGGTAAAAGTGACTTAAGCGGTGAAAGGGTCTTGGGTGCTACAAAGGGTTTGGGGTGAGGCCTGGCTCCAACTGGCTATCGTAAACCTGGGATTTACAAATGGCCCTCTAAGACTTGTAGCTATGTTGTGGAGCTGATCCAACCGTTTAAGTAACAGGTAAGGCTAAGAGGAGGGAATCTAAAGATATGCTCAAAGCTACCTCAATGTTAGGGATGGGAACAGTATTGCTAGCACTATACTGGTCTTTTGTGATCTGGTGAATAGATATGTTTGCTTGAGTGTATGTCGCAGCAGTGTTGGAGATAATCTCATAGAGAGAAAGGTGTGACATTTGATAGTTTATGTTATCCAGGATCCCCGTGAACTAGGATAACATGGTGTGGTACATTAAGCCTTCCATACTTAGGATGAACACATAGACACTACTACCGTTACAGTGCCCGTTGAACTATAGCCTGACTTGTGAAATCAAGCCAGAAATGTTTAGGCATCAGAATAGTATTGGGATTTCAAGAAACAATCTTTGACTTTCCTTCTTTTACATTATCAAACAGTTTGATGTACTTTCATTATTCCGCTTTTTGTTTTTCATCTATAACAAGTTAATATGTCACCATGGAATCAGAGAAAAGTGTCTGAAATGCCTACGTGAGGGAGTAGCCTGCATAAGGAAATTAAATTAGAATTACTGATACTATTCCTAGACAAAGAACCTGATCTGTGCTTTGGGAATCGGATCCTGGACATGTTTCTCAGAGACATTTGCAGCTGTCTGTGGGAATAGTCATGATGTGCGAGGAGGCCTCCAGGGCGGCCTTAACAGTTATAGGAGGACGGTTTACAAATGCAAAGGCTAATGCAATGTAAACATCCTGGTAATGTATGCTGATCAATTCAAAATGCATACTTTGGGGATTTTCCATCAGATTATGATACATTGTCTGACAAGATAACAATAAGTTGCAAAACAAAAACTAAATCAGAAGCAAAAGCCCACTGTATACAGACGTCAATTCAACGTCGATTCCACGTTGGTTCAATGTAATTGAATTGAAATTGTGTGCCCAGTGGGAGGTAGCCAATGGCCTACTAAAATTGGCCTAGAAAGTGACAGAATGCCTTTAAAGTGTTGATAAAGAGCTAGGGCATCATGTTTCTAAAGATAGGCGTTTCCTAGCACCTATGTTGAGGCATGGAATTTGACCAAGAGATTAAGTTAACTTGAGGGCCAGGGGGGAGGGAGGGGAGAAAGGAGGCATAAATATCTGTATGGGGGTCTCATTTATTGTCTGAGAAGCAGAATTGTGAGTGTGTTGAATTTCAGTCTTATCCCATTTCCTAACACTAATTATTAAACAATTCTCAAAAGGTTGTGATTCAAAAGCATGCCTTTATAAATCCTGCACATTTTTCCTGTAACACAATTTCTTTAAAAATGTTGGTGAAATGTTATTATATTAGGGTTGGGTTCTGGTAAGGGGATGATATATTTTAGAGCCTGGGACCATAACCCCATGCTGTAAATACTGCTAGTGACTTGAGCGTGGCCTCCTTGGCGTCTTAGTGAAAGTGTCTCTCTTTCTTCCCTTGTACCTCAGGTGCAAAGTCCACTGTCAACATGTCTGACACAGAGGAAGTGTAAGTATTGGTAACATTAGTTTTCATCCTCACAATTACCTCATCCAGATTTCCCATGCATCATGTTGTTTTGACTGCCTGAATAAACGTGCAATATCTTTTTCTATCCTTTCACAGCGAAGGTAAGTAACATTATTACTTTATTATTGCTAGATATCATTATTGTCTCTTGTCATTATCATAGTCATTTTATATCAGTAATTGTTCAATCGTATGCTGAATCGTTCTGTATGTTTTTGAAACAATGCCTAACTGATTTCAGTCCTCTATGCAGAATAGTTCAATGCAATGGACAAACTTGGCTTCCCTCCTTGGAGTTCAAGTTGTGTTCAATACTGCCCTCTACAGCACAACAGCATATATTGACTTTGTTTATGATACTGTGAATGTGGAGAAAGCCGTGACTTAGGGATCTTTTCAATCTGTAAAGCTGAACTTCCAGTTTCAGGATGGTTTCAGAAGCCAATGTTGATAACAGGCCGTGCGGTAAATGAATCCTATACATCAAAAATTAGACTGAATTAAAGCATACCTTTAAATTATTTTCTAAATGTCAGACCACATACATATTTTATTAGTCTGTTAGCAACAGGTCCCTGCAGCTCTGTAGACCTTTCCCAGTAATACTGTCCTCCTAGTCTGTCCATATTCTGTCTGAATACAAATACATAATGTGTCTCCTCATTATGGAGGTAGATGAATCAAGCCTATTATACTATCAGGCCATGAAATGTTTTGTCTGCTCAAAAGTCTGTGAACTTGATACCATTTGATTAGCTATGGAGGACTGTATTGTGTACGCATACAACGGATCCCTACTGTACCCATATTTACAGTATATTATATATACTAAATATTATAAACTGATATATTGGGTACAGCCGGGCTCTTTTGGTAACACTATTGTTTTACTGCTTTCTTTCTCCGAAAAAAAACAAAACTCTCCATGGAGGCGAGGGAGAAGGTAAAAAAACAATGACGCTCAGACTACGAAGACGGTCATGTCATCTATACTAATTTGTCATTGTTTCGCTCTTGATCTTCAGTGTGTTTGAGAATGTGCGTTCAACTCATTGGATCTTCATGTAGCTCGTAGCATGTTGGATAACGCTAATGCTACCTCACTTCGTCAGAATAATGCTACCTCACTTCGTCAGAATAATGCTACCTCCTCATTCAAATCTCACTTCATCAGACTAATGCTACCTCACTTTGTCAGAATAATGCTACCTCCTCATTCAAACGTCTCACTTCATCAGACTAATGCTACCTCCTCATTCAAACACCTCACTTCATCAGACTAATGCTCACTTCATCAGACTAATGCTACCTCACTTCATCAGACTAATGCTACCTCACTTCATCAGACTAATGCTACCTCACTTCATCAGACTAATGCTACCTCACTTCATCAGACTAATGCTACCTCACTTCATCAGACTAATGCTACCTCCTCATTCAAACGCCTCACTTCATCAGACTAATGCTACCTCACTTCATCAGACTAATGCTACCTCACTTCATCAGACTAATGCTACCTCACTTCATCAGACTAATGCTACCTCACTTCATCAGACTAATGCTACCTCACTTCATCAGACTAATGCTACCTCACTTCATCAGACTAATGCTACCTCACTTCATCAGACTAATGCTACCTCACTTCATCAGACTAATGCTACCTCACTTCATCAGACTAATGCTACCTCACTTCATCAGAATAATGCTACCTCCTCATTCAAATCTCACTTCATCAGACTAATGCTACCTCACTTTGTCAGAATAATGCTACCTCCTCATTCAAACGTCTCACTTCATCAGACTAATGCTACCTCCTCATTCAAACACCTCACTTCATCAGACTAATGCTACCTCACTTCATCAGACTAATGCTACCTCACTTCATCAGACTAATGCTACCTCACTTCATCAGACTAATGCTACCTCCTCATTCAAACGCCTCACTTCATCAGACTAATGCTACCTCACTTCATCAGACTAATGCTACCTCACTTCATCAGACTAATGCTACCTCACTTCATCAGACTAATGCTACCTCACTTCATCAGACTAATGCTACCTCACTTCATCAGACTAATGCTACCTCTTCATTCAAACGCCTCACTTCATCAGGTCCCTGTTCATAAGATTATGTTTTTATTGTCACATACACCGGATGGGTGCAGTGAAATGTGTTGTTTTACAGGGTCAGTCATAGTAGTACGGCGCCACTGGAGAAAATTAGTGTTAAGTGCCTTGCTCAAGGGCACATCGGGAGATTTTTCACCTTGTTGGCTCGGGTATTCGAACCAGCGACCTTTTGGTTACTGGCCCAATGCTATGCTTACCTGCCACCCTAAGAAGAGGGATAAGATAATATGTCTAGTATTGCCTCTGCAGATCTAGTCATTGACAACTTAACTCTTTCTCCTGCTTGCTTTTGTCTATGCCTCATGCAGCGCCATCTGGTGGTCACGACCATTAACTACTTTCCTCTTTCTCTAAAGAACACAACCTCTTTCTCATGCTTCCATTCATTAACCTATCCACCCCCCTTCCTCTCCCTGGTTACTCAAGGCATGTTGTGTAGCCGTAGCAGAGGACGTAGTTGAAGAGGTAGTTGAAAGGGTAGTTGAAGAAGTAGTTGAAGAGGTAGTTGAAGAAGAAGTGATAGAGGAAGAGGTAGAAGTGGCCCCAGAGCCAGAGGCAGAGGAAGGTATGTTGGCATGTGGTATTCTATCATCCTTTTAGATGCAGCAGTGCGCTCCACCTGTTACAGACAGACAGACAGACAGACAGACAGACAGACAGACAGACAGACAGACAGACAGACAGACAGACAGACAGACAGACAGACAGACAGACAGACAGACAGACAGCTAGGGCTGTGTTTCTAGTGCAAACTTCTAACCCTATAATATGATCCTTAATGTTACAAACATATATTTTTTTTAAGTAATAATACATGTTATACATTCAAAGAGGCAGTCACACCATTGCTGATTAATTAAATATATGGCAATTGGATGTGCAAAATGTCACTTGGGCTAACTTTTGATACCTGATGTAAGTCATTATCAGTGTTTATGCCCATTTCTATAAGAGGAGAAAACTTACCCCTGTGCTTCTACTATGACCCTGAAAAGGAATCATCTCTATTATACATGCACATGTGTTTGTTGTGACAGTTACTTGTTAACTGAATGATACTTTGAGGTGCTATTGTGTGAGATACATTTACAAATCCACAACTCTTGTTCCACACACTGTTGAAGTGTTAAGCTAAAGTAATTCACAGTGCTTAGCCCGACAAATATAATTTATATTTCAAATATGAAAGAGAGACGACATAAATGCTTGAGCGTAGGTAGACTATATTACAGTATGCAGCCTATAGTCTGATTAGTCGGCCCTTATTGCTGTTTATTTAACTTTTATTTTCATTGCTTTCTGCATGCAGAGTTGATTAAAGATGAATTATCTGTGTCACTCTGGTCGGTATACAGGACTGGCTTTATATTGTCCATATCCCAGGTTTGAGGTCTCACTATATTGGGGGAATGTCTGTTGTCATGCCTGTCTGTCAGATCAAGGAGCACTGCACAATTAGCCGACTCTAAACAAAATTAAAATTAAGAACTGATAGGGGAAAAAATCCATTATAAATGGTATAGTTTGGGGGGGGGGGGGATATGAAATGCTAACATTTGCTTAACCCTGCAGTGACCCCACTGTTCAACCCTCCTTGCTATAACCACTCGATATTAGCATTGTGTGTACCAAACACATAACAAGAGAAATAACAAGTCTATAACTTCAAAGTCCATCTTCTAACAATGACATATGTGTTGTCTTGCTTGTGGAAATTGTGTGTGGGACAAGCCGTCAACACTATACTGTTTAACCATTTTTATTTTAAAGTTAAACACTTTGCCTGTCTTTAAGGAGTTATATTTTCAGTTTATTATTGTCATTAAATATACAAGTTGACTTTCCTTATTCTAAAACAAGACCACACTATAGAATTAAATCCTGCACATATAAAACAAGTTTATATTCTCCAACTGTGTGTGCAAAGTTTTTTATGTTAAGTAAATATGTGAGATTTAGATTTCTGTCAGTTTGTGGTTATTTTTCTTTTGATTTTCAAATCACTAACGAACATTGACTACCTCAAATGAAAAGCCAGGCTACAATCAGGAATATCTACCTGCAGACCCATTATTTTCCATTTAATGTAAAAACATCCAAGTAATGCCTGAATCTTTTTTTTTGCCTGAGAATTACTCATCTGCTGTATTTGCTGATGTGTGCATTTCTAACCCAATAACATGTACTTGTCCTCTTCATTTCTTAATATACAGCCCACAGGCCACAGTTCAAGTAAGTTATATTTTCATGTAACCTCTCATTTCATTGTACACATTTATATCCAGAAACATATTACTGCATAGAAAGACTGCATTCCTATTCCCAATACCATTTCAATCTCTCCTTAAAAAATACTATATTCTTAACTGTGATAGTCAAAACATTCAGCTGTCTTATTTTACATAGGCCTAGCACACCAGAAATGTATTTATTCAGATATATCTTCTTATTATTCTTATTATTATTTCATTGTCCTTGTTTTAGGTCAACATCATATCAAATGATAAATATGTGCATTCATTTGAATACAAACAAGAAACAACATAACATAAAACACAACATGAGCAACAGAAAACAAACTAGCGGCAGTAAACAGAAAAATATATATATACTTTGAAATTCCCTTTCAGTTCTCTGCTCTCTTACAATGTTGCATTACCCCTAACATTATTACATTATATAACCTTTTTAATAAATCACATTATTACACTTTGATTACATGCGTAAAAATAAACGTTATTTATTTGTATGCTTTACATTTTCCATAGATTCACTGTTATTTTATATTGACACTTCTCAGGGCACCAAAGATTCCTGATGGCGAGAAAGTTGACTTTGATGTAAGTAACTATAGTCCTTCATACATCATGACTATCTGGAGACAGCTGGCTGGATAAATACCAGGGCCAACGTCAGAGATGACGACATTTTATTTCCAAAACGCTATATCCACCAATTTTTCACATTTGTATTTTTTTTCTCATAAAAATGTTTGCTTATGGATACCTTCATGTGTATGCAAAATATTACTGTTCCCAGATTTAGATGTGGATGAAAATGTGGTTTTATGCAAATCGCTATATGCATTGTTTAGCTGGATTGGAATGTTGGTATCCTACATATTTGATTGACTGTGATATGTGGTTGTCTCACATAGCTATCTTTAGTCACTCTGGATAAGAGAATCTGCTAAATGACTAAAATGTCAAATGTAAATGTTTTACGTACAGTTCTGTATTGAATTATTATCTTTCAAAAAATATATTGATGTGGCAATAGTATCATTTGTACATTTTATACAAAATGTAGTTATTTGTTACATTTGATTGAGTAAAACCTAGCAGTAGTACTAATTTCTCTGACAGTGAGGCGCATATATAGCATTTGACAAAAATGAATTCATCAAGTGATAGATTTTAAACAAATACATATCTGTAATTGAACAACCCTATGCCAAGATTAGATAGTGAAAAAACACCAATCTCTTTCAAAATTTCTTTAAACAATAAAAGCTGATTTATCAACATTTCTGAAAATGGATATATAGCGTTTTGGAATTAAAGATGCACTATGCAGAAATCGCTCCACCACTAAAATTCTAATAGTTCACCTAATTTCAGTTAATGTGAAAAAACAACAAAGTATAGTGTACTTGTACCATCTAAACTGCTGTGAAATATATTTTCCATACCAAAAATACTGTATTTTCAGCTGTTTAAAGTTGGTGTACAAAACCCAAAGTAAAAAACGAAACTTAAGAACGGGAAGCATAGAAATAGCACACACAGAACAGATCCATTGCTTCTTAGACTTGCTTTCAATGAGAATGACAGAACTACAACACATATTTCTATGTGAATTTGGTCATGTCGCCCCAGAAAGTTACATATTGCAAATTTGAACTCTTCATGTGCTTAACAAGTGGATCTATTTTCCAACCTTACAGGACATTCAGAAGAAACGTCAGAACAAGGATCTTGTTGAGCTGCAGGCCCTGATCGATGCGCACTTTGAGCATAGAAAGAAGGAGGAGGAGGAGCTCATCGCCCTCAAAGAAAGAATTGTGAGTGAGAATTAGTAAATTACATGACTCTGCATACACATAGGTCGTATTTGAAAATATAAATAAGGTCGTAAATTAAAACAAGTTTTTATTTTTGGACAAGTTCAGGTAGTCCATCCCTGTTTGCTTATATTTAGTTACTAGTCAATAAAACCATGACAAAACGACAGGGCCCACTGGTGGCCAAAGGTATAACAACCAACCGTGTGTGTGTGTGTGTCTGCAGGAGAAGCGTAGGGCTGAGAGGGCCGAGCAGAACAGGATCCGTAGCGAGAAGGAGAAGGAGCGTGCAGCCAGACGTGAGGTTTGTGTCCTCCACCAGTACCACTACTTACCCCTCTGGGTTGTCCTCAACTATCAGCGTTCTGTCAATACAGGACATGTCCTTACAACACATATACTGACGTTGTGCTGTGATCTCTAAAACAGGAGGAGAGGCTGAAGAGGGAGGAGGCAGATGCCAAGAAGAAGGCTGATGAGGATGCGAAGAAGAAGTCTGCCCTGTCCAGCATGGGCTCCAACTACAGCAGCCATCTGCAGAAGGTGACCAGTGACCAACCGATCTTCACAGGACCATACATGATGAATTTATAAAAGATAATTTACTAGTATATAACATATATTTCACAAAACATTTTTTGTGTACAAGTCAGATCGATCTTGTAACCGCTGCCATTCATTTGTAACAGGCTGACTCAAAGAGAGGTGGGAAGAAGGAAACTGAGAGAGAGAAGAAGAAGAAGATCCTGGCAGGCAGACGCAAGGTCCTGAACATCGACCATCTGAATGAAGAGAAACTGAAGTAAGAGACTGGGAAATTCCCAGTACAAGTACAAACAGACTTGGGCTTTACTTTATGTACAATACTTTGTATGTAGTGTGTTGTTTTTGCAAGGCTAAATGGGCCTACAGCGGGTATAACCAAGCTGTACAAAATTTTTGCAACTGTCCCGTTATCTGAAATGAATGCACACTCCAAGAGCACCCTTCAGCCAATCAGAATGAAGTATTCAACCACAGGTATGAATATGGACTCTCCTCAGAGAATTTGTACATTAACTCATCAAGTCATTCTGCATGCTCTGCTCTAGGGAGAAGGCAAAGGAGCTGCATGAATGGATGAAGACGCTGGAGTCTGAGAAGTTTGATAACATGGAGAGGCTGAAGAGGCAGAAGTATGAGGTATGTATCCGATGTCCTGGTTAAAGAAAATAGAAATATACTGTACATTATCCCAGTGATACCACATACAGGACAATGCACATCTGAAAGAATTATGGGCTGTTTATGTTAAGTCTACTAAAGAGCTGAGTTGGTAATATGACGGGCTCTGTTCTTAGAGCAGATATGTCTGGACATGACATATTACACTGTGGCAGAATGGGTGGTACTGGTATCAGCCATGACCTCATAAAAGGTCTAGCTCAGTCAAAATATGACCCGTTTTTCCTGACACTCTTAGAAACAAATATGCTATCTATATATGCTAATGTGCTCCATTGCAAGCCTTTTTTCTAAGAGTGTAGGTTTTTACAGACATTGCTAATGTAAGACACCCTGTTATATATTATAATTGTAAGATACACTGGAAAATTCCAAGTCTTACCTAAGTAAAATCAGGGATGACATTGGGCCTCTGAGTCTGTCCATCCGCCTGGTGGCCTTAGTTACGGCCTCTCAGATATGAAAACAGCTCTGCTTTGATGTCTCCTCCAGGTCACAACCCTACGTAAGAGAGTGGAGGAGCTGAGTAAATTGTAAGTAGAGCTGGACAGTTGTCACAGCTCAGGGGGCTCTCCTGGCCCACTGTGGTGCATGGTCTGAAACTTGTGTGGAAAAGTTGCACATTCACACAGGAGGTGATGGAAACAGAGCAAAAGGTTCAATGATGAATCGAGGACACAACAAAAGACACCATGGAAGACACAAAATGAAATATTATTGAGTATTGATTATATCTCACTCATTCAGGTTGAAGAGAACATTCTCTGCTATAGACAGGATAATACACCTGGTATACTGACCCCACCATGTCATTTTAAAAGAGTTGCAGAGCGATATAAAGTTGCTGTCTATAGAATAGGACATCCGACTGATGCTCAATCATTGAGTTACAGAAAACGTATGTCCTAAAAGCCAGTTCACTAATCAAGTCTTTAGAAATGGTGTGTTTCCACAGGTAAGTTATTCTGTCTAGAGTTCATTCCCACTGAAAGAAGACAGAAACGCGCTAACTATAGCCAATTGTCTCCAACATGTCCTCATCTCCTAAACTCTCTATCCTTGGAAGTTGAGGAGTCAATACTGACACATACACAGCTCACAGACAGTTAACCTAACTATTCCCAATCTCTCATAGTCTACTTTTATTAATTCAAAATATTTCCCCCCTCTTTGGTAAAAAAAAAAAAAATGATACTAGAAAAATAATAAAACAAGTAGATAAGAAACCCTACACAAAAGATCAATGTTCTCACACAGCAGCTGCATGGTGTGTCATAATGGATACACAGGAAAACTCCATGATTTGTTTTGAGTGGTCTGATGTAATTGTACGTGATGTGGTTGATGATGGTCAGTTAGACCAATGTCATATTAACAATGGAACAGCATGACTTACTTTGATGTAAAGTCATTTAGATTCAAGTGAATTTAGTAAACTAAAGTCAACATAAGTCTTTATTTGTAGATAAAAAATGGGCATCGATAGTCTCTTCATTGGGTGTCTTACTCTGTTTCTCTCTCTTTCTGATGTATTACAGCTCTAAGAAGGGTAAAACCGTCCGCAGAAAGTAAACGATCCCGTTCTGCTGCTTGGAGCCCAGACTGCCACTGTACTACCGGACACAGGCCTAATGCAGCAACAACAACACACACTTACGCTGAAGTCATGGCTCAGACCACTAAGTTTTACTGTTTGCTTATTCATCCAAGACGTGCCTCAGTCTACAGCACGGAGCCATTAGCTGCAGTTGTAGGAATTATCCCTCTTGCTTTCTCGCCCTGGACTGTTTGGTTCTCAGTATTTTTGTAAATAAAGTGTGACTCTTCAACTTTGTCTGTAGATGTGTTATTAACCAAACCCTCAATAAAAAAACAATATTTCTTGCCATGTAACTTTAAAGTAATTTGTCCATATTAAAAACAAATTCCACTCTAATAAAAGGCAGAATATCGTTGTGTTTGCAAGAGTAGACCTAGATTAATTTATGGAACGTGTTAGCCCTACGTTAGAAGAAATACATAATTATAATGAAGGTTTCTTCAACATCCCACCCCACCGTTCTGAGGGAAAATGCAAACACTTGAATTGACATCACAATTAGATTGAATTATATTGTAACCTAGATTGAAAGGAGCAAACAATGTTCTGGTATGTAACTATGGAGGGTGGAGAGTGCCAGTTTGAAAAAGCAATGCTTAAACTCTAAATAGGACTGTGAAAATGTTAAATGTATTTTTATTATCGTATCAGTGCGCATTAAATAGGCCACAATTACATTGAAAAGTTTAAATGAAAATAGAAAATGGTTGGAAATTGTAAAAAAATTAATTCTAAATAAAAATGGTAAATGGTAAACAGAAAAAGCCAAATGGTAAACAAAGAATCGCAAATGCAAAGTGGAATTTCAAGTGTCTGTTTTAATTTCCCAACTACCCAATTAAGCATTTTCGCTTTTCAATTTCCATTTGAATTGTATTCAAATGTCTTCTTGGAGGTGTGAAGCAGGAGCGCAACTCTGCACCCCCATGTAGTAGTACATCCTAGCCATGTCGGCTCTCTTTTCATTGATTTTAGACTAGTGTAACCAACACGCAGCATAGACCTGCTAAGCTGAATCCTCGAGGAGCCAATGCAACTCTGCAGGTCTCAGGCAAGGTTAGGCCTACTCATCATGCATGTGTGGTAACTCAGTTACAATTCACCATCCTTTGATCTCCTCCTCACAAAGACCCATCTGAGCCATGGCTCAAATATGACTGGTAGGGTTAGAATAAGGGTGTTCTGCACATCAGAAGAGCAGATTAGTCCGCTAAAAGCCTATAGCCATTGCAACTTTTCAGGTATCAGGCAAGGTTACTCATCATGCGAACAACTAACCAGAAAGAAGTGGTTCTGTGACCATGCACATGTAATGAGGGCAATTCCAAGGTAGCAGAATTATAAAAATATATATTTTTTTATAAACCATAAAGAAATGAAAATTGTAAAACAGATTTACTTGAAGAACAGTGTAGATGTAGTTTGGTAACAGAATGATGGTTTGTGGTGTTTGTGCCGGCATCTGGTTCCAAACTTGGTATTTGTACTGTTCTTCAAGTAAATATGTTTTTGTAAGTTTAACTTAAAATGAAAAATCTGAGTGTCAGCATCATTTTGTTATTGTGGAATTGCCCATGAGTAACTTTTGCCTGGTGTTCATTTTTGGGGTGGTAGGGTACCCTAGTGGTTAGAGCATTGGACTAGTAAGTGCAAGGTTGCAAGTTCAAACCCCTGAGCTGACAAGGTACAAATCTGTCATTCTGCCCCTGAACAGGCAGAGCATGTACTTTTATCTCAGCATGTCTAAAGGTTCTCCCTTCTCCCTGTTTTTGTTTGCTTGGAAATGTTGATACTGGAGACTGTTATCTGAAGAAACTGTAACCAAGCATTTATAGTAGCTAAGAAATACATTGGCATTAATTGGAAGGTTGGTTATCCTCCCACAATGTGAAGTTATGTATCACTAGATTTGATTTAATACCAGATTAAGGGTTTACTGGGCAACTTTCATAAGATCTGGATGCCTTATATGCAATGCACTAAAGGAGTCTGTTTTGAAAACATGCCCATGTCAGAGGAGAAACAGTGCCTTGCAAAAGTTTTCACCCCCATTAGCATTTTTCCTATTTTGTTGCTTTACAACCTGTAATTTAAATTGATTTTTATTCGGATTTCGAGTAATGGACACACAAAATAGTCCAAATTGTTGAAATGAAATGAAATAAATAACTTGTTTCAAAAAATAAAAAAAAAATAAAATGGAAAAGTGGTGTGTGCATATGTATTCACCCCCTTGGCTATTAAGCCACTAAATAAAATCTGGTGGAACCAATTACCTTCAGAGGTCACATAATTTGGGAAATAAAGTCCACCTGTGTGCAATCTAAGTGTCACATGATCTATCACATGATCTCAGTGTATATATACATCGGTTCTGAAAGGCCCCAGAGTCTGCAACATCCCTAAGCAAGGGGCACCACCAAGCAAGCGGCTTCATGAAGACCAAGGAGCTCTCCAAACAGGTCAGGGACAAAGTTGTGGAGAAGTACAGATCAGGGTTGGATTATGAAAAAGTATTCGAAACTTTGAACATCCCACGGAGCACCATTAAATCCATTATTAAAAAATGGAAAGAATATGGCACAACAACAAACCTGCCAAGAGAGGGCCCCCCACAAAACTCACAGACCAGGCAAGGAGGGCATTAATCAGAGAGGCAACAAAGAGACCAAAGATAACGCTGAAAAAGCTGCAAAGCTCCACAGCGGAGATTGGAGTATCTGTCCATAGGACCATTTTAAGCCGTACACTCCACAGAGCTGGGCTTTACGGAAGAATGGCAAGAAAAAAAAGACATTGTTTAAAGAAAACAATAAGAAAATACATTTGGTGTTTGCCAAAAGGCATGTGGGAGACTCCCCTAACATATAACATCTGGTCAGATGAGACTAAAATTGAGCTTTTTGAAATCAAGGAAAACGTTATGTCTGGCGCAAACCCAACACCTCTCATCACCCCGAGAATACCATCCTCACAGTGAAGCATGGTGGTGGCAGCATCATGCCGTGAGTAGTTTTATCATCGGCAGGGACTGAGAAACCGGTCAGAATTAAAGGCATGATGGATGGCGCTAAATACAGGGAAATTCTTGAGGGAAACCTGTTTCAATCTTCAAGAGATTTGAGACTGGGACGGAGGTTCACCTTCCAGCAGGACAATGACCTTAAGCATACTGCTAAAGCAACACTTGAGTGGTTTAAGAGGAAACGTTTAAATGTCTTGGAATGGCCTAGTCAAAGCCCAGACCTCAATCCAATTGAGAATTTGTGGTATGACTTAAAGGTTGCTGTACACCAGCAGAACCCATCCAACTAGAAGGAGCTGGAGCAGTTTTACCTTGAAGAACGGGCAAAATACCAGTGGCTGGATGTGCCAAGCTTATAGAGACATACAGTGCCTTGCGAAAGTATTCGGCCCCCTTGAACTTTGCGACCTTTTGCCACATTTCAGGCTTCGAACATAAAGATATAAAACTGTATTTTTTTGTGAAGAATCAACAACAAGTGGGACACAATCATGAAGTGGAATGACATTTATTGGATATTTAAAACTTTTTTAACCAATCAAAAACTGAAGAATTGGGCGTGCAAAATTATTCAGCACCCTTAAGTTAATACTTTGTAGCGCCACCTTTTGCTGCGATTACAGCTGTAAGTCGCTTGGGGTATGTCTCTATCAGTTTTGCACATCGAGAGACTGAATTTTTTTTCCATTCCTCCTTGCAAAACAGCTCGAGCTCAGTGAGGTTGGATGGAGAGCATTTGTGAACAGCAGTTTTCAGTTCTTTCCACAGATTCTCGATTGGATTCAGGTCTGGACTTTGACTTGGCCATTCTTTTTTTTTTTTTTTTAACTCTGTTTATTAAGTTTTGAACATACACACACACAGACAAGACAAAGCAATATAAATAATATACTCAACTAGAAAAAAAAATACAAATAAAAATACAAATAAAAAAAGAAAATAAAAAAAAAGGTTTTAAAAAGCTTTAAAGATACCATACTTTAGACAAGTTAAACACACCAGGCAGAAGGCTACAGAGGTTAAAGTGCAATCTATAGTACAGGGACAGAGCAAACACCTCACCATTGTACCTGTAAGCAGTCAAGGGATAAGGGTGGAGAAATGCAACCACTCACAGAGAGTCATGGCCACAGACCAACCATCCACTGGACAAAAAAAAAGTTTACAATGCTTTAAAATTTAAAAAAATAAAATGATTATTCATGTAGGCGTGAACAAAATGTAAAAATAACTAGGAAAAACAAGCTAACACTTCAGTCTCTGCCTGGGCAAGATGAACAAGGCATCTGCGGACCACAATCAATAAGCACATGGACCTTAATACCCCCCCAGCAAAAACACAGAGAGAAGCTCCTCCAACCCTTAAGTCACAGACTTATTTTAGTATTAATTGGAATGCCATCAGAGGATGGACTGTTTAAAGTAAGACCGGAATGGAGCCCAAGCCTCATCAAACAGTTTGGGGTTCCCACGTGAATTGAATTTAATTTTTTCTAGTTTCAGAGAGCACAACACATCCCTCACCCAATATTTATAAGATGGGGGAGCTGCCATCTTCCAGTTCTGTAGTATTAGCCGTCTAGCTAAAAGAGTTGTATAAGCAACAGTGTCCGACTGGATTCTTGATAGGGGGGTACCCATGGGCAGTACTCCAAAAAGGGCTGTAAGGGGAGACAGATCTATAACAGTGTCATATATTTCAGAGAAACATTTAAATATTAATTCCCAGAAACCTGACAGTTTATGACAGCCCCAAAACATATGCAACAGTGTGGCTGGTTCCACCTTACATCTGACACAGGTAGGATCAAAATCAGAGAATATTCTTCCAAGTTTGGCCCCCGACCAGTGGATACGGTGAACCACCTTGAATTGAATGAGGCTGTGTCTAGTGCTAAAAGAGGACGAGTGCACCCTGTGCAGTACAGATTCCCAGACGTCTTCCCCAAGTTCCTCCCCCAAATCCTTTTCCCATCGAGTCTTTAAAGGCACCAGAGAAGGGTTCTGTAGGTCATGAATGATTGCATATACATCTGAAATTGCGCCTCTAGGAAGCTTGTTCAGCTCCAAGATGCTCTCTATAGCAGTATTCACAGGCCTATTGGGAAATCCAGGTGTGTTAGCCCTGACAAAGTTTCTAGTCTGGAGATAGCGGAAAAACTGGGATTGGGGGAGATTGAACTTTTCCTGCAGCTGAGAAAAAGAGGCAAATGTATCATCAAAGAATAATTGGGCTAGCGAGGAAAGGCCTAGTGAGTGCCAAATGCCAAAAGCCCCATCATTCAAAGATGGAGGAAATAAAATGTTCTGATTGATTGGGCCTGATAGAGAAAAGCCTCGGAGGCTAAAGGCTAAACGGAACTGATTCCAAATTTTAAGAGACTGCTTTACAATTGGGTTGGCACACCTTTTGCCTAGGGACACTGGGAGAGACGAGCACAGCACAGAAGAAAGTGCTGCAGGTTTACACGAATCAGACTCCATCTGGGCCCAGAGTGGTCTAGGGCCAGTAGGATCAGTCTGCAGCCAGTACAGAACGGCTCTGAAATTTGCAGCCCAGTAGTATGTCTGAAAATTTGGTAAAGCTAAACCCCCCAATGACCTAGGCTTCTGTAAATGTTTTCTACCAATCCGTGGTACCTTGCCATTCCAAATAAAATGCATGAATGTTTGATCCAGTGAAATAAAAAAAGATTTTGTAATAAAAATGGGTAAACATTGAAATAAATATAAAAATTTGGGTAACACATTCATTTTAATGACATTAATCCTTCCGATAAGAGAAAGGGGTAGCGAATTCCAAAAAGTAAAAGATTGTTTCAATCTGTCTGCTAGAGCAACAAAGTTTTCCTGAAACAAATTTGAATATTTCCTTGTCACTTTTACTCCCAAGTAAGTGAATTGATCCCGGACAATCCTAAACTGAGAACTTGTGAAAGAGCACTTTAAAGCAGCCTTGTTTACCGGAAAGAGCTCACTCTTGCCTAGATTCAGCTTGTACCCTGAGATTGATCCAAACTTTTTAAGAACAGATAGGGCACGTGGCAATGAGGTATCAGGGTTGGAGATAAACAAAAGGAGGTCGTCAGCATATAGCGAGACTTTCTGCTCTAAGCCCACCCTGATTATGCCTTGAATGGCATCATTAGAGCGTAGTGCAATGGCGAGAGGCTCGATTGCCAAAGCAAACAACAAGGGGGAGAGTGGGCAACCCTGTCTGGATCAGCGGTGCAAGGGAAAATAGTCAGAGGACAAGTTATTGGTCCGTACCGAAGCCATGGGGGAAAAATAAAGAATCTTTATCCACGCAATGAATTTGGGGCCAAAGCCAAATCTATAAAGGGCAGCTGTTAGGTAATCCCACTCAACGCGGTCAAACGCTTTTTCGGCATCAAGTGAGACCACCACCTCCGGGTCCTCCGACGCTGGGGAGTACAGTATATTTATAAGGCGCCTAATATTGAAAAATAAATGCCTATTTCTCACAAAGCCAGTCTGGTCAGAGTGTATTACTTGGTGCAGCAAGCCTTCCATACGGATGGCTAAAAGCTTAGCTAGGATTTTGTAATCACAGTTTAAAAGCGAGATTGGGAGATAGGATCCACATTCCAGGGGGTCTTTGTTTTTCTTTAGTAGTAATGAAATTGAAGCCTGATAAAGACTAGGCGGCAGCTTTGAAGTATTGAGGCACTCTGCAAATAGTCGGGACAAGAATGGGCAAAGCAGACCAGAAAACGTCCTGTAAAATTCGGTTGGAAAACCGTCCGGACCCGGTGATTTACCACTTTTCATTGCGGACACTGCTGTTGAAATCTCCTCAAGCGTAAATTCTTCTTCTAGACAGTCATGGGAGTCTGTATCAATTGAAGGCATATTCAAGCCACTAAAGAAGGAGTCAATCAGCGAAGGGTCTTGAGGGGATTCAGAGGTGTATAGCGCAGAGTAAAATTGTTTAAATTGATCATTGATCTCTTTATGTATAACTGTGGTGGCACCAGACCGGGTCCTTATTTGTGGGATTAAACGTGAGGCCTCAGATTTACGGATCTGATGTGCAAGGAGTTTACTGGCCTTGTCGCCTTGTTCATAGACTTTGTATCGAGCTCGCAAGAGTAACTGTTCAGCTTGCCTGGTAGAAAGCTCATCAAATTCAGATTGGAGTAGTTGGCGCTCTTTATGCAGATCAGAGGAAGGATCCGTAGCATACTTCTCATCCAATGTGGCTATGGACTCGCTCAGGTCCCGAAGTCGCTGGGAGCGAACTCTGTTTTGGTTGGCTGTATAAGAAATAATTTGGCCACGTAGGTATGCTTTGAGAGACTCCCATATGGTAGAGCAGGACATACCTGGTTGAATTAGTTTCTAGGAATAAGGTAATTTCAGAAGAAATGAAATTGACAAACTCCTTATCTGAGAGTAAAATGGGGTTGAGACGCCATTGATAACACCTAGGAGGTCGCTGGGGAAACTCTAGTTCAAGCACTAATGGTGAATGGTCAGAGATAACAATACTCTCGTAAGTACACTGCCGAAGGTTAGGCAGAAGTTTTTTGTCCAAAAATAAGTAATCAATCCGGGAGTATGTTTGATGAACATGAGAATAAAAGGAATACTGTCTATCTGTAGGATGTAGGAAACGCCAGGCCTCAAACATAGCATATTTCTGAAGAAAGGATTGAATAAGTAGGGCACATTTAGATGGGCCTGTATTTGTTTGTGAGGACTTGTCAAGAACTGGGGACATTTTACAGTTGAAATCCCCCCCTAAAATCAACAAATGAGAATCTAAATTGGGAATAGCAGACAGAAAGGAAGAAATGAAACTTGTGTCATCCCAATTGGGAGCATAAACACTAGCCAAAACAAGAGGGGTAGAAAACAGTTCACCGGTTACTATGACGTATCGTCCCTTAGGATCAGCAATAACCTCAGAAGCTACAAAGGGAGTAGCCTTATCAACCAGAATAGCAGCACCTCTTGATTTACTATGAAAGTTTGAGTGGAACACTTGACCAACCCAGTCCTTACGCATCCTAAAATGCTCACCAGTCCTCAAGTGAGTCTCTTGTAGAAATGCAATATTTGCATTCAAACCCTTTAAGTGTGTCAACACCCTCTTAGACTTGGCCATTCTAACACCTGGATATGTTTATTTTTGAACCATTCCATTGTAGATTTTGCTTTATGTTTTGGATCATTGTCTTGTTGGAAGACAAATCTCCGTCCCAGTCTCAGGTCTTTTGCAGACTCCATCAGGTTTTCTTCCAGAATGGTCCTGTATTTGGCTCCATCCATCTTCCCATCAATTTTAACCATCTTCCCTGTCCCTGCTGAAGAAAAGCAGGCCCAAACCATGATGCTGCCACCACCATGTTTGACAGTGGGGATGGTGTGTTCAGCTGTATTGCTTTTACGCCAAACATAACGTTTTGCATTGTTGCCAAAAAGTTCAATTTTGGTTTCATCTGACCAGAGCACCTTCTTCCACATGTTTGGTGTGTCTCCCAGGTGGCTTGTGGCAAACTTTAAACGACACTTTTTTATGGATATCTTTAAGAAATGGCTTTCTTCTTGCCACTCTTCCATAAAGGCCAGATTTGTGCAATATACGACTGATTGCTGTCCTATGGACAGAGTCTCCCACCTCAGCTGTAGATCTCTGCAGTTCATCCAGAGTGATCATGGGCCTCTTGGCTGCATCTCTGATCAGTCTTCTCCTTGTATGAGCTGAAAGTTTAGAGGGACGGCCAGGTCTTGATAGATTTGCAGTGGTCTGATACTCCTTCCATTTCAATATTATCGCTTGCACAGTGCTCCTTGGGATGTTTAAAGCTTGGGAAATATTTTTGTATCCAAATCCGGCTTTAAACTTCTTCACAACAGTATCTCGGACCTGCCTGGTGTGTTCCTTGTTCTTCATGATGCTCTCTGCGCTTTTAACGGACCTCTGAGACTATCACAGTGCAGGTGCATTTATACGGAGACTTGATTACACACAGGTGGATTGTATTTATCATCATTAGTCATTTAGGTCAACATTGGATCATTCAGAGATCCTCACTGAACTTCTGGAGAGAGTTTGCTGCACTGAAAGTAAAGGGGCTGAATAATTTTGCACGCCCAATTTTTCAGTTTTTGATTTGTTAAAAAAGTTTGAAATATCCAATAAATGTCATTCCACTTCATGATTGTGTCCCACTTGTTGTTGATTCTTCACAAAAAAATACAGTTTTATATCTTTATGTTTGAAGCCTGAAATGTGCCAAAAGGTCGCAAAGTTCAAGGGGGCCGAATACTTTCGCAAGGCACTGTACGCAAGAGACTTGCAGCTGTAATTGCTGCAAAAGGGGGCTCTACAAAGTATTGACTTTGGGCGGGGTGACTAGTTATGCACGCTCAAGGTTTCAATGTTTTTGTCTTATTTCTTGTTTGTTTCACAATAAAAGTGTTTTGCATCTTCAAAAGGGTAGGCATGTTGTGTACTCCCCCCCCCCCCAAAAAAAAAAAAAAAATTTTAATTCCAGGTTGTAAGGCAACAAAAGAGGAAAAATGCCAAGGGGGGTGAATACTTTCGCAAGCCACCGTGCCTATTTAGGCAATCCCTAGCTGCTGGGTTGCTAAGTCCTGGCCTATGGGGTCTGCCGTCCTCTGGGTTGTCACTCTGGCCTTGGCTTAACACACCCGAAACCAATACTGAATGTTTCACTAAGATCCTAAAGCTGAGTCTGGTGTGTTGGGTTGGGGCTTTGCAGAGTAGTGGACTCCTATGGACAGCATGGGGCAACCCAGCTAAATTGTGTGCAAGTAAAAAGGGCTCTACAGTACTATTAGGCCTATTAATTATAATTCATTATATGGAGGATTTGCTGTCATTTGCTGTTTTAATGTATATTTAAGGTGTATGTGGGGGGTTTTGTGTTTTTTTTTTTTGTTGTTCCCAAACCTTTCCTTTAAAATTGTGTTGGGAGAGAGTTGAGATATTGACTAGACTGGTGGGGGTCGGACGTGCAGGGGGCTCGGCCTGGCTGGTCAGTCAGGCTGACATTTGATACAGAGGATGTCTTAATAAAGACAATCAGAAGTCTTTGTATTTTATCAAGAGTTGTTTATTTGTTAGGCTATTGGTTAAAGGTGCAACACAATATTTTTACTTTAATTACCTTTGGTCTAACTCAGTCTTGTTAATCAGTTGAACATATTTAATAAGGATCTCATACTTAGCTTGATGACTGTGGGCATTTTTGCTTAATTTTTGTTCTAAATAAAGACAGCATATTGGATTGTGTAAAAATGCAGAAAATTAGCTTTAGATGCCCAATAAATGGGGGGACCCCCGCCAGGTTATGTCCCCCCACTTCTAAAACCAAAGTGGTTCCCCTGCCTACTACAGCAAGTCGACGGCGCCCCGGGACACATACAGCCCAGACAGTTATGCCCATGCGCAACTATTTTTGTGACGAGATAACAGCCAGCTAGGTGTTCATCTCTCAAAAGAGCACAAGACCATGAGATTTTGGCAGCAAGCCCGCCATAGTAAGTTGCCTATAGATCCATTGTCATATAAGCGACCGTACTATAGGCCTATATTTCCGCCGAGTAGAGACTGTTTACATGGAAAATGTTGTAACAGCCCTCATCTTTACAGTAGCCTTATTGGCCTAGTTTAATAATTGCTCCGGGCTTTTGCATTGCAGTACACAATCTGAACTCGAGATGACGCTACTGCTGTCTCTGCTCAAATGTTAGACCCATAAGGGCCAGCGACTCACTTTGCTCACTTCTCAGCCAAAAAACACAGATTATTGTTTCCTTTCGCTTCTGTTTTCGTTGTTGCTGTCATTCACTTTTGAACAGGACAATAAATAAAGGCAAAAACAATCATGTTAACACACCTCATAGTACTTTTCCATTAAAGTGTATTGGTTATTGGTTATAATGTTTCAAATATAGACCATTGCTATAGGTCAAATCGGACCTAATGTTGTTTTTGCATTTGACCATAGATAGCCAAACGGTTTTATTGAATAGGCTACATTTTAACTGATTGAAATGATAAATAGCAATGCTTTGTACATCTAGCCTGCTAAATGTCAGTCAGACACGGAATAACATGCATATGTTAAAATGTTTTTTTCGGGATAGCATCAAAAAGAAGAAAGGCTATAGGTTTATAGGCCTAAAATCTATTTTCAGAACTTGTACTCCTTGCGTGCATATTAACATAAGTAACGTTTTCTTTTGGAAATGAATTCACGAATACAGATAGACTTATGGAAATGCCATCATAGAATGGAGAGAAAACATTGTAGACTAGGCATATACTGTCAATTTATTTGTGTGAATTGAACCAGAGGAAACCTTCGTAATCATTTAAAATGGTGTGTTACGGCTAAACAAAATTTGTTTTGTATTAAAGCATGACATGGATTTTTGTGCAAATCTCCATTCGAAATCAATGCATGATTTATGCAACAATTAGAGCTGCACGCACGCTAGTAAGAATTCCGGGCCTGCTTTGATAGGTTATTTTAAGGGATATTAGGCCTATCTTAGAAAATAATATGTTAGACATATTATTTTATGGCAACAGTTTCTGTCTTGTTTGTGGGTAATTTGTGGCCTTATCAAACCCATCAGTTAGGAATACAATAAGATGTATTTAATATAGGCCATAGCCTATAACCTTCCCATCATAGTTCATGCTTTGAGACGTTAGATGTGATAGGCCTATGACATGGAGTAATAATCGAAATAATTTACATCAGATAATATGCTATTGTGTCCTGTGTTACGTTTAATTTTGTTATTAAATGTATGTGAACATTAAACTAACAACTCTTGTCCATTGATTAATTTAAATCAAAACTAAACATTACCCTATTTACTTTAGACATATTATTATTATATAATATGCTTAATTAATACAGTACAATATGCTACAGTGTTTTTGAATTTTGAATTTCAATATTTTCTTCCCATGTTCCTCGGGTTAAACATGCCAGGTATTAACGGCACACATTCCCAGTTATCTTGGCAAAATAGAATAAATTATGAAACATGGTTTGTATAAATAGTCATAGTCATTTATTTATAATAACATCGAAAGCCTTTCACTCATTTTAAGCTGTATAAATATAAAGTTAAACATTTCTCACAACAAACAAACCAAGCGCCTCAGGCTACATTAAATACATAAAACACTTTTTTTCGTTTATTTTTTAAAAAACAAATCACCTCTTATTTACACATATACAAAAATGGTCCTCTATTGTCATAAACAATAAAAATGGCAAGGAAAGAACAAAAGATGACGATGACACACACACACACAAGTCTAAGAAAGTGGTCAAATATTTCATTTACGATTACACTTAGGCCTACATAAATAAGTCGGAAATTATATCTCATAAAACGTGACCAATGGGAAGCCAATGATTGATCTTCAAGGAATTGAAACCTTTCTATTAGAAGGAATGACAGCTTTGCCATCCTATTCTTCTACCACAGCAACATTCTGCAACTCTGTCCGTTTGTTGTTTTCTACAATTTACAGGAATCGATTCGTTTTCATGAATGTAGCCATACTATCACTGTGTTCATAGCACTTGGTAGATGGGGTCATGGGACGGCTGTGGGCAGTTGGTCGGTGACGGCACGGGTGCCCCCGTTTCGCTCAGGATAGATCCCTCTTGTGGAGAACAGGGGCTACCTTCGGAACCCTCCTGGCCTGATAACACAGTGCACGCTGACGTGTCTGTAGAGATTCTCTCCACGATGTTGGAAAGACAATCCAGGCTGGAGACTGCTGCGTTCTTGTTGCTTCTGGAATCAGCTGTAACAGAGGTGAAGGAAACATCAGTCAGAGACAAGTAACATTATCTACATGTGTGTCAAAAAATGTCTGCCAAGGGTCTTGTGCATTAGGCTACTGAAGGAGAGCTGCTGAAAAAAACGTATTTTAAAAACCGTATAATAAAGGTCTAGGCCTAACAAGTCACAATAATATAACACTTTAAAATAATAACTTACCATTTGGAGTCTCGGCGAAATAAGAGCTGTCATAGTTGCTTCGTCTTGCGGACGTGCACGTTGGGGCATTATAGTCCATCTGGATAAAACATTAATAAATGCAATCTAAGAATTCGATCAATAAAATAACACTGTGTGTTCTGACAGCTTTTGGAGTGATATTGAATGACATGAATATCTCAAACTATATACCTGTATCCCACCTTTTTTTGTGCTTAGCATGTAACATTTTTTGTTGTTGATGTACTATTTACCCATTTTTCTCCACAATTTTGTGATATCCAATTGGTAGTTCCAAAATAATATAAGAAAATCAAATTGAATAGGCCTACTAAATGTATTTATATAGCCCTGCAAATAGGTTTTATTGAATAAAAACTACCGAATTCCAGTGTGGTCATGCACATACACTGATGTCAAGATGCACCAACTCACCATTCCATCAGAGCAGTTGGACTGTGGACTGGATGCATCAGAGTCCCCGCTATAGTGTTCCAACACCGGGTAGTAGTTCTCGCCGTCCTGGCCCCTGAGCAGAGATTGCAGAGACTCGATGTAGCTGATTGCATTTCTCAAGATCTCCACCTTGGGAAGCCTCTGATTGGGGTTGTTCGACGTGCATCTCTTCAGGTTCTCGAAGGCATCGTTGACCTTTCCCAGCCTCCTCCTCTCCCGCATAGTAGCAGCCTTCCTCCGGTCAGAGTTTGTGGTTTTCCTCTTGCAAGCTTTACATGCCCAGAGGAGGCACCTCCCGGCTTGGTGGTGCCCGCTCGGTGCCCTGATGTGCTCGTCTTCGTTGTAATGGTGGTCGTCTGGCTTGAGGAGTCCCACGTGGACCAACCGGGGGTCCAGGTCCTCGAAGAAATGCATGTCGCTGGTGTTGAAGCACGGGTCGTCATAAAAGTCATCAGCAGAGGTGACAGGGAACGAAATATCCGACAACTCCATCTCACTGTCAAATTCCAAGACCAGCCTTGTAACGATTGTAATCCTGGCTCTGTATTTGTCACAAACGTTAGAGGTTACCGGAAACTTTGGGCAAAAAGTTGAACTGTAAAGGTATCCTTAGAGCAAACAAAAACCGTACAATTAGTATTCGTTTTTAGTGTAGGAATTTGGTTGTCTTTCCCAACCTGTATCCTAGTGCACCCCTTGGGTACCTGTTGCTGATGCTGTGGCTCAAACAAGCTTTTATCCCTGGTGAGTTAGGGGCGTGCTCTGCATTTCTGACAGCTCCCTGGATTGGCCAATGGTCGCGCGGAATGTGTGCGCAGGGAGTGGTTTACAACTTCATGCTAATTAGTGTACAATTTCTCGTAACTGTCTCTATAATAACATGGAATAGGATTACTTTATTTTTCCAGAAGGAACTTTAGTAAAAGCATAATATTCTAGTAATAGGACTACATAGAAGTATAATAATAATACAGCTATGCACCAACATATTACAATTGAATCTGTATATTACATTTATGAAAGTGATTTGATTGTAATTCATTGTTCATTAATATGAGCTTCTTAAAATATCAGTATGACTGTATTCAAAGGAATAATACGTCTCGAACGCTCTTTTAAATTCAAATAGCCCATAACCTGTCTTAATCTTTAATTATGTTATTCACACGTTTATCTAGTGTCCCTATACAATTTGTTTCGAAGATGGAAGTTGGCCTAATGATATCACTAATTGTCATCTTGCACAACCTATTATTATAATTTATAGCCCTCGAATATATTCATTATCCAAAGTGCAGGCTGCTTTATAATTAATCAGGCAGACCTGTTTGTTTTAAATAAATATAATTTTCTAAATACGAAATGCTCTCAAGGCTGTTATGATTTGAAGGGATTTTTAAAATGTTTTTATAGACAGGCCTACTGGAGAAAAATAGGCCACGATAAGCCTGCTACTTGAAAACCTCCATGTCTTGTTATTGGTATTTATTGGAATCCCCATTGGCATCTGCAAAAGCCTCATCTACTCTTCATGGGTTCCACATGAAACATGACATAATACATAGTACATAACATGATCAGTCAAGGAGTGAAATACATACATTTAAAACGTCACAGTCGACAGTACATATCAGTACATACACACAATATCTAGGTCTGGGTTAGGATCGCTAGATGGCGATAGTGAGTTGATTAAACCAGTGATGACATCCCATGCAACACTCCTGCAACAATCAAGAATCCTTTGACAGTCAGGAAATTGAAGTCACTACGAACACTTATATTACATTAAACACTATATGAGCCATATAGAACAAAGAGAGCTTAGAGGGTTTTTTTCAAAACTTTATTTCAAAAGGAAGACATTGTTTTAACTTTGTACTGTATGTGATGAAGAGGGATAATTCATATTTCAACAGTATATTTAAAGGCAATTTGTTTTGTGGACACAAAGTGTATGGATGAGACAATTCCCAAACAATATCTCTTAATCATCAACCCATAATTTCTAACGAATCAGTGATCTCTTTGTAACATAGTAAATACAGAAATACTTCACATTATAAGCCACTTAACATAGTATACTGAGAAGATTGTCAATGCAGGAGTCATCCAGAAAAAATACCAGATATTACAGTATCAACTTTGATTGTCGCATTGTTACCTCTCAATGCATCCAACAGCATCCTTTAAGACATCAAACCTCAAATTTGCTTATGGAATACATACATGATACACTGAGGTTGTGCCCTTTTAAATGCCCAGATCAAGTACATAATACATGTATTCTTCATTTTTGGTAGTTTCTAGAACTTAAAGTACTGGATTCAAGACCTTCCACCCTCTCTAACATAACCCAATACCCCCATCAATATGTTGAACCAAACATTTACAAAATAGGGCAGATATTCAAGCTTAGGAATTTGGAAGAAGTGCTATAGCTTGGTTCAGTTTACATTCTAGAATGAAGCTAGTTGTAAATAAGCCATCCCCCCTTGTTTGTTCAGTTCAGAAATCATTTCCATAGAGGACTTTGGAGTATCTTCTACAATACATTGGTCTTACTGACTAGCAATAACACAATATAGGTGCCCAGACAAAAAAAACACAGACATGACAGGAAAGGCTTGTTTTGTGAGTCTAACTCACCAAGTAGGCTTCTTTAATGGAAACACACGCTAGTGAGTGATTCATCCACTGGTGACGTTGGTCAACTCCTCCTGCAGCTGGTTGATTAGGTACTCCCCAAAGCCCCCCGAGCGGTCAATGGTGCAGCCCACTCTACGGGCGTTGGTCAGGAGGTCTCCCAGCAGTTTGACGCAGGGCACCAGTGGCCCCAGGAAGCGGCTCTTGACCACGCTGGCAGAGTGCGGGTCGCTGTGCTCCTTGGACAGCTGGCTGAGCTCCACCATCACAGCCATCTCCTCCTTCCACTGGCCCAGCATCAGCTCGAGGGCTGGGATCACTGCACACACCTCCTCACAGCCTGGCCTCTGGGGGAGAATGACAGCACACACACACAGAGACGGCCATTAGAATGCACTGACTGTGCTCTGCTAAATCAGGGATTCCCATAGTCGGTCCTGGGGCCCCACCGGGTGCACGTTGTGTTTTTTTCCCAAGCATTACACAGCCGATTCAAATAATTAAAGCTTGATGATGAGTTGGTTATTTGAATCAGCTGTGTAGTTCTAGGGCAAAAACCAAAACGTGCACCCAGGGGGGGCCCCAGGACCGACTATGGGAAACCTTGTGCTAATAATCAAAATGTAGATGTTAGAACAGAACAGCTCGCTTAATTGTCCCCCTTACTGAAGGATAACTATATACTTTTTACTTTAATTCATTATTATACTACTGTAGTTTCTTAAAATCTGAAAACACTTGAATATATCTCTCCTACTTTAACTATGATCTTTATGAAAATGAATCCATCCAAACTGTTTTATAAACAAAACAACGAAAAGCCTTTCAGACAACTTCTTTCCAAACTTCAAACAACGTTGAAGAATTGGTTGCAGAATTTAATACAAATCGTAATAATATCAACACTGATGAATAGACTTATTCAGGACACATCATTTGCCCTCACAGATCAATGGATAACAAGGTGTCCCAAATTGCTGATGATGGACCCCTTAGCGGTCCCACTTGGGATCGATTTGACATGACTCGTAAAACTGGAGGAGGCAGAAAGAGGACACGGCACTAAAGTGTCAACGCCACCCCGTACATCTGGAAACACAATTAATGCCTCGTCCTTCCGCCTGCACATTAATCTCCCCAATTTTCCGGAACTCAGGGGAAATGTACACCCTGACAGGCAATAGGCCTGAGCCCCAGGAAAAGCTCCAGGGTTAGGGTTTAACCCCCCACCCCCCTTGGCCTCAGACGTTCCTATTCTGTCCACTCACAACCCCTTATCCCCAGCACCAGCAGAGACAGTAACCAGATTTCCACACAACCCTTTAATGCAAAATAATTACCTGACGCATAAGAAAAAGTCACGACAGGGCTTATGGAAACAGAAAATGTTGGTACAATTTCATGTGTCTGTAAAATTAATTATGCGAGAAATGACGTTGGAAATGCCTTTATGCGCAAATATCGATATAATAAAGTAAACTTGGTGTCACACGATATGGGCCTACCACCACGATGTGGAAAAGCATGATATGTTTCTAGGCAGATTAAAAACATTATGATGAACTTCACATGGTGGGTAAATGCACTGTGATCATGCACATTTCCAATAGTCCAAATATTGAGGGTAAGCTATTATTTGAATGCTGGTGACCGGTGCTTGGCTGTCTTGAGAGAATGTGTCAAAACCAGATTGTGCAAGTTTGCTATTAATCACAACAGTTTGTTGTGAAAACCATCGGTAAAGTTGAAATTGAGATGACCATCGAACTTATGTTTTTTATTCCGTACATGGGAACTTAACCGCAAAAGTAATTTATGTGCACTACTTCATCACGCACAGCCTTTTATCTGCCACAAGTCAGTTTGATGGAAACTCACATCTGGTGGGAAAATGCGCTTATTGTTTTTATGCAGATTTTAGGATATCCGCATGAAAATCTGTGGCCAATTGAATGGAAACCAAGCTAGTGTGCCAATTTATTTAGCCAGAAGGAAAAAGGCATGCATGCATGACCCATGCCCTACTGCACTGCCTAAAGTTAGGAGGAACCCATCCCCTCTCCCCCGGCAGTGGGCACACAGAATTAGAATGAGTAGAACAGGCATCCCCATTCAGGTCAACTATGCCATAATGGGTGGTGGTTCATTATATTTCTATAAGCGGGCAGCTCTACACTGTAAAACTTTTCCCTGTAAATTGACAGCATTATACTAGCACCACAGTTGCCAGTTTAATACTGTAATTTTGCTTTACAGCAGTGATGCTGTAATATCGTTTACAGTACCATTTTCCTTACTGTAAAAATTATTACAGCATTCTTGCTTTAAATTTACAGCAAGGATGCTGTAATACAGTATGTTACATATTACAGCATTCATGCGGTAAATTTACAGCAGGATGCTGTAATATGTTTTACAGTAAGGAAATTCATACTGTAAACTATATTACAGCATCACTGCTGTTTAGCAAAATTACAGTATTAAACTGGAAACTGTGGTGCCAGTATAATGCTGTAAATTTACAGGGAAATACCTACAGTAATATACAATTATTTTACAGTACTAAGCAGCATTGCAGGCTGTCTTTAGAAGACAGCTCCCTGAAACATAATATTGTAAGAAAAACAATGTGTACAAACATATATTTATTCAAATTCAAAACATGAATTTCACATGAATTGCACTTCTTCACCATACACAAACCAGGATATTAGAATAGGTCACATGAATTTCACATGAATTACACTACTTCACCATACACAAACCAAGATATTAGAATAGGTCATTCTTGAAAATACAGGATTATGTAAGAAAAAAATTAACTCTAAATAAAAAAAATGAAAAAAGGAGAACAGTTGAACAGGGAGATATTTTTACAAAAAACTATAACAAGGACTGCTTGCCTGCCTGTCTTTGAGAGAGAAATGAGAGAGAGAGAGAGAGAGCGAGATCGAGAGAGAAAGGGGCTGAGAGAGAAGGATGATAGAGAAGAGTGAGCAGGGCTAGATTGGAGCCAGAGAAGCAAGCTACCGCAAGCCAACACAGGCTCCGGGATGGAGCAAGCAGATCATTTACTGACCCAACCCGCATGGCAGGATTTCTGAGAGAATGAGAGATGCAAACAAGTCTCAAATAAATCTCGGTGGCATGCAGATTATCACCCCAATCTTTGAAACTCTGATCCTCCTTAGCTAAGATATGTCAACTAGGACAAACATGGAAATAGAAAGAATAGAAAGAGAGAGATTGCTATTACTATCACTACTACTAATATCACTACTACTACTATAACTATCACCATCACTACTACTATAACCACTACTACTAATACTACTATAACTATCACCACTACTACTACTACTACTACTATCACCACTACTACTACTACTACTACTACTACTACTACTACTACTATCACTACTATAACATTCACCACTACTACTATCACCACTACTACTATTACTATCACTACTGCTACTACTACTACTATCACCACTACTACTATCACCACAACTACGACTGCTACTATCCCCACTACTACTACTACATTACTATCACCACTACTACTACTACTACTACTACTACTACTATCACCACTACTACTACTACTACTACTACTACTACTACTACTACTACTATCACTACTATAACATTCACCACTACTACTATCACCACTACTACTATTACTATCACTACTGCTACTATTACAACTACTACTACTACTATCACCACTACTACTATCACCACAACTACGACTGCTACTATCCCCACTACTACTACTACTACTACATTACTATCACCACTACTACTACTAATACTATCACTACTATCACTACTACTACTATTACAACTACTATCACCACTACTACTATTACTATCACCACTACTACTGTCATGAACAAAGTAAATGCCCTAAACGACTTGCCAAAACTATAGTTTGTTAACAAGAAATTTGTGGAGTGGTTGAAAAAACAGTTTTAATGACTCCAACCTAAGTTTATGTAAACTTCCGACTTCGACTGTAATTAATCAGAGAATCTGGTATAAAATTAACCCTGAGCTCGACCAGTGACACAGACTGATACACCCCAACAATTAAATGCACCTGTGATTCTGTGACCAGAATCAGTGAGATCTTTCCAAATGTGTATCCGTCATCATTTTCTCCCATTACAACAAGGCCTTTAGTGTATGTTTTTGCTTTGTATACAATTTTAAACACCTCTGCAGTGCTTTGCTTTGTGAACCCTTTTGACTGTCCGGCTCCCTGAATGGTGTTGTTATATAATTGCTCCTCAAATGAATTCATGACACCAACATCTTCAATGCTATGTGGAAACAATTGGCCACTGCATAAGTAATCCTGGAGTGGCTCTCAGACAAGTTTTCTGGCACACTCCTTGAAGTAGGAGTGCTTGCTCTCAAACCTTAGTGTCCTTATTCGTTTGTGTCGCCCAAATTGCAGGATGAGGTTGGGGTAGTGTAACAAGTACTGATGCTTCAGTGCAAGGGCACTCTATCCCACAAGCAAAAACTGTAGTTCACAACATTTCTATGTTTTTTTTTGTATGAGTAATGAATGCTTTAATATTTAGGAAACAGAAATTGCAGGATTTACACCTGCACATTCCCAATAAAGCTACTTCCAGCTACGAGCCATCCTGCAATATGAAAATTACACTACACCCAGCCACCAAATGGCATTCACACACCAAGAGCTATGAAGCTATACGTTACTATGCAACTCATGCCAACCACACAATCTAAACAAAATAATTATACACTACAAGGCTAAATAAAATATCAGTCTGTGCCTGATGTTTTAGATATAATTAATTTACCGTTGCTTAATTAATGGTTGGATAGGATCACTTCTGAAAGAGTAGCAAAAGCACAAGGAAAATTCAACTCAAGCGGAAAATGCCACTACCATCGCCCTGAATAATGTTAGCAAGCTAACCACACAATCTGAAGAAAACGAAAATGAAAAATAACTTTAATATCCTACAGGGTAAAATATCAGTCTGTGCCTGTTGTTGCTGAATATATTAATTTAAATGGACTAATAAGGATAACAAAAGCATAGGGGGAATATTCCACTCACTTCTGCTAAATGAGACTGAATAGAGCTAACATTAACCAGAGATATTTAGAGAAAGGTGTCCAATAGAGTGCACCATCTCTGAGCTATAGCTAACGTTAGCAAGCACCATTCCCCTTTCATCTGAGAGCTTCCATTCTTCTCATTCCAACTGCAGAATCACCCAAAAAGTATACATCCCAAGGTAAAATGTCAGTCCGTGGCTGTTGACAAACTAAAGGTGTATTCGACATAGCTAAACTCTCGCTCCCTCCCTAGACGAACTGTATTTTTGTCTGGTGAAGCCTATGCCCATTTTGCCACTAATAATACCATAGCGTTAGCACCATGTCATGCACCCACGGGTTAAGTAGCCTATCCAAAGAAACAAACATATGGATTTCTGCACGTTGTTAATACTAAAATGATTTGCTCTATAGCTACAAGATCACAAATGATTTTACCAGCAAGAAAGATCAACGCAACAGACCGACATGTCAACTTGGCTATACTGTTAGCTAACACAATCCAAACAAGCTAACTTTAGCGAGATAGTAGCGTAGTTAATTAAGAAAACCTGCAGGTACAGTGCCTTGCGAAAGTATTCGGCCCCCTTGAACTTTGCAACCTTTTGCCACATTTCAGGCTTCAAACATAAAGATATAAAACTGTATTTTTTTGTGAAGAATCAACAACAAGTGGGACACAATCATGAAGTGGAACAACATTTATTGGATATTTCAAACTTTTTTAACAAATCAAAAACTAAAAAATTGGGCGTGCAAAATTTTTCAGCCCGTTTACTTTCAGTGCAGCAAACTCTCTCCAGAAGTTCAGTGAGGATCTCTGAATGATCCAATGTTGACCTAAATGACTAATGATGATAAATACAATCCACCTGTGTGTAATCAAGTCTCCGTATAAATGCACCTGCACTGTGATAGTCTCTGAGGTCCGTTAAAAGCGCAGAGAGCATCATGAAGAACAAGGAACACACCAGGCTGGTCCGAGATACTGTTGTGAAGAAGTTTAAAGCCGGATTTGGATACAAAAAGATTTCCCAAGCTTTAAACATCCCAAGGAGCACTGTGCAAGCGATAATATTGAAATGGAAGGAGTATCAGACCACTGCAAATCTATCAAGACCTGGCCGTCCCTCTAAACTTTCAGCTCATACAAGGAGAAGACTGATCAGAGATGCAGCCAAGAGGCCCATGATCACTCTGGATGAACTGCAGAGATCTACAGCTGAGGTGGGAGACTCTGTCCATAGGACAACAATCAGTCGTATATTGCACAAATCTGGCCTTTATGGAAGAGTGGCAAGAAGAAAGCCATTTCTTAAAGATATCATAAAAAGTGTCGTTTAAAGTTTGCCACAAGCCACCTGGGAGACACACCAAACATGTGGAAGAAGGTGCTCTGGTCAGATGAAACCAAAATTGAACTTTTTGGCAACAATGCAAAACGTTATGTTTGGCGTAAAAGCAACACAGCTCATCACCCTGAACACACCATCCCCACTGTCAAACATGGTGGTGGCAGCATCATGGTTTGGGCCTGCTTTTCCTCAGCAGGGACAGGGAAGATGGTTAAAATTGATGGGAAGATGGATGGACCATTCTGGAAGAAAACCTGATGGAGTCTGCAAAAGACCTGAGACTGGGACGGAGATTTGTCTTCCAACAAGACAATGATCCAAAACATAAAGCAACATCTACAATGGAATGGTTAAAAAATAAACATATCCAGGTGTTAGAATGGCCAAGTCAAAGTCCAGACCTGAATCCAATCGAGAATCTGTGGAAAGAACTGAAAACTGCTGTTCACAAATGCTCTCCATCCAACCACACTGAGCTCGAGCTGTTTTGCAAGGAGGAATGGGAAAAAATGTCAGTCTCTCGATGTGCAAAACTGATAGAGACATACCCCCAAGCGACTTACAGCTGTAATCGCAGCAAAAGGTGGCGCTACAAAGTAATAACTTAAGGGGGCTGAATAATTTTGCACCCCAATTTTTCAGTTTTTGATTGGTTAAAAAAGTTTGAAATATCCAATAAATGTTGTTCCACTTCATGATTGTGTCCCACTTGTTGTTGATTCTTCACAAAAAAATACAGTTTTATATCTTCATGTTTCAAGCCTGAAATGTGGCAAAAGGTCGCAAAGTTCAAGGGGGCCGAATACTTTCGCAAGGCACTGTATATAGAAGTATATAGTACAGTCTTGGCCAAAAGTTTAGAGAATGACACAAATATTAATTTCCACAAAGTTTGCTGCCTCAGTGTCTTTAGATATTTTTGTCAGATGTTACTATGGAATAGTGAAGTATAAGTACACGCATTTCATAAGTGTCAAAGGCTTTTATTGACAATTACATGAAGTTGATGCAAAGAGTCAATATTTGCTGTGCTGACCCTTCTTTTTCAAGGCCTCTGCAATCCACCCTGGCCTGCTATCAATTAACTTCTGGGCCACATCCTGACTGATGGCAGCCCATTCTTGCATAATCAATGCTTGGAGTTTGTCAGAATTTGTGGGTTTTTGTTTGTCCACCCACCTCTTGAGGATTGACCACAAGTTCTCAATGGGATTAAGGTCTGGGGAGTTTCCTGGCCATGGACCCAAAATATTGATGTTTTGTTCCCCGAGCCACTTAGTTATCACTTTTGCCTTATGGCAAGGTGCTCCATCATGCTGGAAAAGGCATTGTTCCTCACCAAACTGTTCCTGGATGGTTGGGAGCAGTAGCTCTTGGAGGATGTGTTGGTACCATTCTTTATTCATGGCTGTGGTCTTAGGCAAAATTGTGAGTGAGCCCACTCCCTTGGCTGAGAATCAACCCCACACATGAATGGTCTCAGGATGCTTTACTGTTGGCATGACACAGGACTGATGGTAGCGCTCACCTTGTCTTCTCCGGACAAGCTTTTTTCCGGATGCCCCAAACAATCGGAAAGGGGATTCATCAGAGAAAATGACTTTACCCCAGTCCTGAGCAGTCCAATCCCTGTACCTTTGCAGAATATCAGTCTGTCCCTGATGTTTTTCCTGGAGAGAAGTGGCTTCTTTGCTGCCCATCTTGGCACCAGGCCATCCTCCAAAAGTCTTTGCCTCACTGTGCGTGCAGATGCACTCACACCTGCCTAAGCAAGCTCTGTACTGGTGGTGTCCCGATCCCGCAGCTGAATCAACTTTAGGAGACAGTTCTGGAGCTTGCTGGACTTTCTTGGGCGCCCTGAAGCCTTCTTCAAAACAATTGATCCGCTCTCCTTGAAGTTATTGATGATCCAATAAATGGTTGATTTAGGTGCAATCTTACTGGCAGCAATATCATTGCCTGTGAAGCCCTTTTGTGCAAAGCAATGATGACGGCACGTGTTTCCTTGCAGTTAACAATGGTTGACAGAGGATGAACAATGATTCCAAGTACCACCCTCCTTTTGAAGCTTCCAGTCTGTTATTCGAACTCAATCAGCATGACAGAGTGATCTCCAGCCATGTCCTCGTCAACACTCACACCTGTGTTAACGAGAGAATCACTGACATGATGTCAGCTGGTCCTTTTGTGGCAGGGCTGAAATGCAGTGGAAATGTTTTGGGGGGATTCAGGTCATTTGCATGGCAAATGGGGACTTTGTAATCAATTGCAATTCATCTGATCACTCTTCGTAACATATATGGAAATTGCCATCAGACAAACTGAGGCAGCAGACTTTGTGAAAATTAATAGTTGTGTCATTCTCAAAACTTTTGGCCACAACTGTATATGGAATTAGTACATACCTAGCAGCTGCTCAAAAATATTTAGGCGACTTTTCCACGAAAATACAAAATAGCTTGAGTAGAACAGAAAGATAATTTTCTCATGAGTCTTCCCTTACAGACCCTTTGGCGCAGAGCATCGCATTAGTGGAAATCAAGTCTGTTCTCAGGGCAGGCCTGGTTGTAGATAGGTTCGAGTCGGGACATTGTTAGCATTTTAGCTTTCCTAACCTTCACCTAATTATCATAACATGCTGTGTTAATTCACGTAACCTGCTAAGAAAAGTAACTGCTAAAAGTAACTGCTAAGAAAAGTAAAACCGGCAGACCTGCCCTGAGAACAGTCTTGATTTCAAATATGAGATACAGCTCTCTTTCTCTCTTTCACACACCACAGACAGTTTGGCACCGCCAACTACAGCAGTGTTCAGGGACTACTGTAAAGAAATACAGTAAGTTAGAGTCATTTCTACAGGAGGCTTACAATTACAGTTAATAACAGTATTTTTCAGCATTTGACCCATAATTTAGTACAATCTACAGCATTAATGCTGTAAAACACATTTAAGGTATTTTACTGTGCATTCTATAGTGTTTTACTGTTGAAATTACATTAAAGTCTTACAGTGTACCTGTATGTCTTTATTACAGTACTGTCCCCCTCTGTCTGACAGGTAGTCCAGCATGGCCTCAGCCTGCGCCTGTTCCTGCTCAGAGTGCTCATGGAAGAACGCTGCCACCCTTGGCAAGGCAATATCATCCTGCTCAAATATATTGGCCTGGAAGAGTGAATCATATAGAGTAACTACAGTGAGAATGATCCATTTACAAGTGGGTTATTGACATATATTGCTTTATTGGATGGCATACAGCTTAATTCATATTGTGACTAACTTTAAGCAACTTGGTACATTTCATCAACTCATCAAAGACCTGTGCAAATATGACTAAGTATGGAAATGGGAATAAACGATAAGATGAAGACTTGCAAGATTCATTGCTTGTACACATTAGTTATGCAATGTTGTGGAATGACAGTCACGATGAGCTCTAAATTAAGCAAAAAGGCACGCATTCAGGGCTCGAACCACTTCGCTTATTATTAAGCAATAAGGTCCGAAGAGATGTGGTATATGGCCAATATACCACGGTTAAGGGCTGTTCTCACGCACGACGCAACGCTAAGTGGTAGTTTTTAGGCATGACGCAACACGAAGTGGTATATTGGCCATATATCACAAACCCCCGAGGTGCCTTACTGCTATTATAAACTGGTTACCAACGTAATTAGAGCAGTAAAAATACATGTTTTGTCATTCCCGTGGTATGCTGTCAGACAATCAGCATTCAGGGCTCGAACCACCTAACATAGTTCATAATGTAGACCACACCTCCTCGTGCCTTATTGCTTAAATATATGACAGAGGGTTGAAAACCTTTCAGTGATTCAGGCCATAAATTATATATTTTTTTAAATCCATGCAATTTCAAATAGCTTTTATTTATAAAACATCCAATTTTCCCATAGAACATTTTGTAAACAAGTAACTTGCACTTATAGCCTATTGCTGGATGGTTAGGTCGCCCTTACCAGTGCATCAAGTCTGTAAGCAACCTCCATAAGCATTGTAGATACTCCGCACAAACTCTCCTCAACGACTGTTTCACCCTGCTCCCGACAAATGGTCTGTGAATTTTACAGATAGGCAGGCTGGTCTTTAATCTCTTGACACTTAGTTCAGCCATGTTTAAAAATTCCCGACGGAGATTAGATTGTAACAACAACCGTTATTGCACAACTGATGAAGTCGAAAGTTGGCTAGCTCACAACTGATCTCGATTGAACGACACTATCTCCTTCCCATACCTTCACATAAACTTGTGATAATATTGATCCTTTAACACTAAATGAATAGCGTAATATAAACAACTACATACACTATAAGTGTTCTTTGCAGTCTTTGGTTGCGAGAGTGAACGATAATTTAGAAATGGAGAAATCGTTTCCAGTTCAGATTCTCAAATTCATCCGGTGCGTGTGATCGACACTGTCCTAAATGAGAGTGAAGCGCGAAGTCAATTACAAATAGTAAAATTCAACAACGATTAGTGGAAATTGTGTAATTAAAAAGTAGGCATGAACAGTGGCTAATGCATGCGAATTATGCTGGGATAGCATGTTGCGCGTCAGAAAATAAATTCGGTTTAGTCAAAATAAAATAGAATCACTTTATTTTTGAAAGTGGGTTATTTGCTTGAATATGCACAGTTCTTGTATATTTTAACTGCTGAATGTAACGTCTGCTTCCAACTCCCACTCTCAAACACATAGATCCCCTGAACGCAGCTCACGCTCCAGATCCTAATCACCTGAATTCTGATCACCTGTTCACACACCTGTATGTCATTATCACACACTATTTAGTTCAGTTTTGGCACCCCATCATTGTGATGTATTGTTTGTTTTGTGACACACTGCTATCTGGAGCGCTGGGTTTCCCCCTAATTTGCACCCCCAATGTATGATCGTTTTTGCCTGCCTCACTAACGACGCCTGTTCCCTGCCTGTACTTTAGCCAATCGGATTTCCTGTTATCAATTTATTACCTTCTATTTCGGATGACATTACTGGCCTTTTCCCTGCCTGTACTGTTGGCTTTTTGGACCCTCTGTGTATGACCTGCTTGCCCCTGGACCCAGCTACCTGCCTCCTCCTGTGGCCCGATACAATAAACACCTGCTGCGCCCTGCGCTTGAAACCAGCTCTCTGTCTCCCATCGTGTTCATTACACTGTATTGTTCCTGGATTTTAGAACAATGGCATAAGCATCCCATAATCAGCCAGACATGTCTTTTAGACCAACAGTGCAGAATTGGACTTCCCCATAGGCCAGTGGTCCCTAACCCCTGGACACCGGCCAAATTGTAATTGTATCACCATACTAAACAGGATACTATCATGTGAACTCAGGGGGAAAAAATGTCCCTTTTTCAGGACCCTGTCTTTCAAATATAATTTGTAAAAATACAAATAACTTCACAGATCTTCATCGTAAAGGGTTTAAACACTGTTTCCATGCTTGTTCAATGAACCATAAACAATTAATGAACATACACCTGTGGAATGATCGTTAAGACACTAACAGCTTACAGACAGTAGGCAATTAAGGTCACAGTTATGAAAACTTAGGACACCAAAGAGGCCTTTCTACTGACTCTGACCAAAAGAAAGATGCCCAGGGTCCCAGTTCATCTGTGTGAACGTGCCTTAGGCATGATGCAAGGAGTTATGAGGAAGGCAAATGTGGCCAGGGCAATAAATTGCAATGTCCGTACTGTGAGACGCCTAAGACTAAAGGGAGACAGGACGGACAGCTGATCATCCTTGCAGTGGCAGACCACATGTAACAACACCTGCACAGGATCGGTACATCCGAACATCACACCAGCGGGACAGGTACTGCCCGAGTTATACCAGGAACACACAATCCCTCCATCAGTGCTCAGACTGTCTGCAATAGGCTGAGAGAGGCTGGACTGAGTGCTTGTAGGGCTGTTGTAAAGGCAGGTCCTCACCAGCCATCACTGGCAACAATGTCGCCTATGGGCACAAACCCACTGTTGCTGGACCATACAGGACTGGAAAAAAGTGCTCTTCACTGAAGAGTGTGGAGGGTACGTCATGGTCTGGGGTGGTGTGTCACAGCATCATCGGACTGAGCTTGTTGTCATTGCAGGCAATCTCAACGCTGTGCATTACAGGGAAGACATCCTCCTCCCTCATGTGGTACACTTCCTGCAGGCTCATCTTGACATGACCCTCCAGGATGACAATGCCACCAGCCATACTGCTCGTTCTGTGTGTGATTTCCTGCAAGACAGGAATGTCAGTGTTCTGCCATGGCCAGCGAAGAGCCTGGATCTCAATCCCATTGAGCACGTCTGGGACCTGTTGGATCGGAAGATGAGGGCTAGGGCCAATCCCCTCAGAAATGTCCTGGATCTTGCAGGTGCCTTGGTGGAAGAGTGGGGTAACCTCTCACAGCAAGAACTGGCAAATCTGGTGCAGTCCATGAGGAGGAGATGCACTGCAGTACTTTATGCAGCTGGTGGCCACACCAGATACTGACTGTTACTTTTGATTTTGACTTCCCTTTGTTCAGACACATTATTCAATTTCTGTTAGTCACATGTCTGTGGAACTTTTTCAGTTGTTGAATCTTGTTATGTTCATACAAATATTTACACATGTTAAGCTTGCTGAAAATAAACGCAGTTGACAGTGAGAGGACATTTCTTATTTTGCTGAGTTTATGTTGATCCACAAGTAGTGTCAGTGACTGCATTCATATCATATTTTCTATCTTGGACCTCCCCTGCCACTCCTCTCTAACACCCCTCACTCTCCTCTCCTTCCCTCTTCTCTCCCGTTCTCAATTTCAATGTAAGGGTCTTTATTAGCATGGGAAACATATGTTTTCATTGCCAAACCAAGTGAAATAGATAATAAGCAAAAGTGAAATAAACAATATATTTTTTTACAGTAAACTTAACACCCACAAAAGTTCCAAATAATAAAGTCATGTCAAATGTCATATTATGTTCAAATAGTTTAAGAACAAAAGGGAAAATAAATAAACATAAATATGGGTTGTATTTACAGTGGTGTTTGTTCTTCACTGGTTGCCCTTTTCTTGTGGCAATAGGTCCCAAATCCTGCTGCTGTGATAGCACACTGTGGTATTTCACCCAATAGTTATGGGAGTTTATCAAAATTGGGTTTCTTTTCAAATTCTTTGTGGATCTGTGTAATCTGAGGGAAATATGTCTCTCTAATATGGTCATACATTGGGCAGGAGGTTAGGAAGTGCAGCTCAGTTTCCACCTCATTTTGTGGGCAGTGTGCACATAGCCTGTCTTCTCTTGAGAGCCAGGTCTACCTACTGCGGCCATTCTCAATAGCAAGGCTATTCTCACTGAGACTGTATATAGTCAAAGCTTTCCTTAATTTTATGTCAGTCACAGTGGTCGGTTTTCTGCCACTGTGTACTCTTTGTTTAGGGCCAAATAGCATTATAATTTGCTGTTTTTTTGTTAATTCTTTCAATGTGTCAAGTAATTAGGGCTCATAATTGGCGCAGCGGTCTAAGGTACTGCATCTCAGTGCAAGAGGCATCACTACAGTCCATGCTTTGAATCCAGGCTGTATCACATTTGGCTGTGATTGGGAGTCCAATAGGGTGGCGCACAATTGGTCCAGTGTCACCGGGGTAGGCCGTCATTGATAAATAAGAATTTGTTCTTAACTGACTTGCCTAGTTAAATTAAAGTGTATCTTTTTGTTTTCTCATGATTTGGTTGGGTCTAATTGTGTTTCTGTCCTGGACCAGCTTGCATAGGGGACTCTTCTATAGGTTAATCTCTCTGAAGGTGATGGCTTTGCTATGGAATATTTGGGAATCGTTTCCTTTTAGGCAGTAGAAGAATTTTACTGCTCTTTTCTGGATTTTGATAATTAGTGGGTATCGGCGTAATTCTGTTCTGCATGCATTATTTGGTGTTTTACGTTGTACAAGGAGGATGTACACAGAGGTTGTACATGGAGGTTGTACACAGAGGATGTAGACAGAAGTTGTACACAGAGGATGTACCCTTTCTTTCTTCTCCTCTCTGACTACCCCTTCTCTCCCCTCCCCCTCTTCTCCTTCCCCTCTTCTCCTCCCCCTCTTCTTCTCCCCCCTCTCATGTTTCAGCAGGGCCCCGTGCCACCGCTGCTTCTCGGGGGCAGATGAGTGACGCGTGGGGCTGGCCGCTCCTCAGGGGCCTGCTCGGCCAGTAGGGAAGAAAGAAATGGCACTATGGAATTAGATCTTCTTTTGTTTGCTCAAATAGTTGGTTGGTTGTCGAGGAGGGCGGTCACGTGTCAGCGAGCAGAGGATCACAGGTTGGAGCCCGATATGGATACAGGGACACTGGGACAGTGGAGGAAACATTTTGGACTTATCCAAGGCCTCCAGGAAACACTTTCAATCAGTGTAAATTATATCAATCTGATTGGCATGATTTGGATTAAAGGGTACATTATGCTCTACAGTATGCCCTGATATACTGACTTATAACGAGAAAACTTTTTTAACTGCTGCCTTAATCATGCCTGTGGCAATGTACTATTGTTACAGACCCCCCTGGGGATTGTCCTAGGAACTCAACCCAGGCCGGGTCCCTCTACCCCTTTGTTACTTTTAGTTTGGTCTGCTCACACACAGTGGCTTGGAACACAGCTGTGGACAGACACTCAAGGGCACAACGTGGACACGTGTCATCGTTCCTGTCCAGCTGAACTCTGTGTACAAACACAAGGCGGTACTCAAACATAGTGACACATCTCATACCTGACCAGATTGACTATTTGTAGTTATCTGTCTATTAGCTGTTTGGGTATTCCGATTCATCATTCTATTTGTAATCTGTCATTCATCTCTGCTTGTTCCAATTTAAATGTTTCTTATTGATTGTTTTAAGTTAGAAACTCTAAGCTCAAAGTACTGTTACATAAAGAGTAATACAGTACATTGTTTTTGTGCACATTGTTGTAGTTATGTAGCCACACACACACACACGCACGCACGCACGCACGCACGCACGCACACACACACACACACACACACACACACACACACACACACACACACAAACACACACTATAAACAGTCAGGACAGGAGTGCTGACGTAGTGTTTGGCTAGACTGACAGTCAAGGTGTCTGTCCTCACACCTGCTGCCTGCTGTAAACACTGTTGGGGGAGGGGCGGGGTTACCCTGTCTGGCCACCACTACAACAGCAGCATTGTGCCTGGACAGCCCTGGCCACAGATTACATTACACCCAGATTACCATTAGGTTACAGGCAGGGCACCCAACCTGACCCCCCTCAGCTTGGACAATGCTGGTGTGGGGGGTACACCCACACACACACACACACACACACACACACACACACACACACACACACACAGACACACACACACACACACACACACACACACACACACACAGACACACACACACACACACACACACACACACACACACACACACACACACACACACACACACACACACACACACACACAGTACAGTGGGGAAAACAAGTATTTGATACACTGCCGATTTTGCAGGTTTTCCTACTTACAAAGCATGTAGAGGTCTGTAATTTTTTATCATAGGTACACTTCAACTGTGAGAGGCTGAATCTAAAACCCAGAAAATCACATTGTATGATTTTTAAGTAATGAATTTGCATTTTATTGCATGAGTAACAGTGCCTTGCGAAAGTATTCGGCCCCCTTGAACTTTGCGACCTTTTGCCACATTTCAGGCTTCAAACATAAAGATATAAAACTGTATTTTTTTGTGAAGAATCAACAACAAGTGGGACACAATCATGAAGTGGAACGACATTTATGGGATATTTCAAACTTTTTTAACAAATCAAAAACTGAAAAATTGGGCGTGCAAAATTATTCAGCCCCCTTAAGTTAATACTTTGTAGCGCCACCTTTTGCTGCGATTACAGCTGTAAGTCGCTTGGGGTATGTCTCTATCAGTTTTGCACATCGAGAGACTGAAATTTTTTCCCATTCCTCCTTGCAAAACAGCTCGAGCTCAGTGAGGTTGGATGGAGAGCATTCCATTGTAGATGTTGCTTTATGTTTTGGATCATTGTCTTGTTGGAAGACAAATCTCCGTCCCAGTCTCAGGTCTTTTGCAGACTCCATCAGGTTTTCTTCCAGAATGGTCCTGTATTTGGCTCCATCCATCTTCCCATTAATTTTAACCATCTTCCCTGTCCCTGCTGAAGAAAAGCAGGCCCAAACCATGATGCTGCCACCACCATGTTTGACAGTGGGGATGGTGTGTTGCTTTTACGCCAAACATAACATTTTGCATTGTTGCCAAAAAGTTCAATTTTGGTTTCATCTGACAAGAGCACCTTCTTCCGCTTTTGGTGTCTCCCCCAGGTGGCTTGTGGCAAACTTTAAACGACACTTTTTATGGATATCTTTAAGAAATGGCTTTTGTTTTTGCTGTCTTGCAAACACCTACTGTATGATAATTACTCAGCTCATTGGTAAGGCAGAAAGAGAGAGGGTCTCTCTAGCTACGTTCGGTGGGCAGTACACAGCTGGGAAACAGATCACTGAGGTTTGTCTTTTACCAGGGGCAGCAGCTGTCTAATAACGATAATCGGCATCGTCATCAACAGCCCTCTCCTCAGCTCAGGTCACTACTCTGCTAATTGAGGCCTATAGACGGAGGGGAGACACATACAATGTAAATACAATTAATGTACAGCACTTTGTGACATCGGCTGATGTAAAAAGGGCTTTATAAAGTTGATTGATTAACAGTTGATTGATTAATTTATTGAATTAATGATCATGAAACACAGGAAACCTGAGCCTTTAGTTGGAACCACCATTTCATTGCCGGTACCTGATACCAGTGTCTGCCTCAAACAAGCTCCTGTTATGTGCACTTGAACTGTTTTTTCAGGGTACTCTTCAACCTTTCATGAGGCTTTTGTCGTTTTTGCAGGTTTAACCTTGTCAGCTCAACAGACCGATGCGCTTTCGCTCAGTCTTTTGAAAATGTTGTTCCCCAACATGGCGAAAGGAGATAGGTGTGCAAAGAGCCTAGTAAGACCCGGACGGATGCCTTTGTGCCTGACACTATGATTACCCAGAAAGACTCTGGAATTCTTTCCCCTCATTAGGGAGACTGATATAGTAAAAGACGACAACAAATTAGTTAACTCCCCCCTATAACAGTTGCGTATCACATTTTAAGGAAGACCCAGATGCAGACAGTGTCGAAGTCACAAAAGTTTATTACTAGAACAGGGGGCAGGCAGACCGACAGGTCAAGGGCAAGCAGAGGTCAGTAATCCAGATCAGTCCAAAAGGTACAGAATGGCAGGCAGTCTCAGGGCCAGGGCAGGCAGAGGTCAATAATCCAGTGTGGTGTGACAAGCAGGCAGAATGGTCAAAACCGGGAAAACAGGAACTAGAAACAGACACGTACAAGGGGGAAAATGCTGGTATGCTTGACAAGCAAAACTTACTGGCAACAGACAAACAGAGAACACAGGTATAAATACACATGGGGTAATGGGGAAGATAGGCGACACCTGGAGGGGGGTGGAGACAAGCACAAAGACAGGTGAAACAGATCAGGGTGTGACATTATGGATAACATTTTCCCCAGACAAAGACTTAAAGATAGTAGCCAAAACATTTTGGCAAGGGAAATGGATTTCATTAAAGAGACAGAGATTTTTTTTTTTATAAGAATGGCCAATCCATAACCCTCAATATTAATATCAGAGTCCAAAATGTCCCCAGAGATCCAAGTTTCAGTCAATACCAGAATGTCTGGATTCTGTTGCATAGCCCAGATCTACATGTAATGCAGTTTAGGAAGTAGGCTCCTAATGTTCAGATGCATCAAACCAATTCCTTTACGATTTTTAAAGTCACATGGAGTATCCAACTCAAACAAGCTACGTTCAATAGTTGGTTGCAGGCCCTGTCTGGTGGTTGATATTGATATTATAAGGTGTCAGGGGAAGGCCCCAAAAATGGTCAAAGACTCCAGTCAGCCCTGTCATAGACTGTTCTCTCTGCTACTGCACAGCTCCTTAAGAGCTTCTACCCACAAGCCATAAGACTGCTGAACAAGTAATCAAATGGCCACCTGGTCTATTTACATTGCTACTACTCGCTGTTTATTATCTATGTGTAGTCACTTTACCCCTACCTACATGTGCAAATTACCTCGACTAACCTGTACCCCTGCACATTGACTCGGTACCAGACCAGCTGTATATAGCCTTGCTATTGTTATTTTATCGTGTAACTTTTTGTTTAATTTTTTACTTATGTTTATTTAGCAAATATTTTTTAAACACTATTTTTTGAACTGTATTGTTGGTTAAGGGCTTGTAAGTAAGCATTTCACAGTAAGTTACATGTTGTATTCGGCGCATGTGACATAACATTTGATTTGATTTGAGATTGCACAGAACTGCACTATTTGGTTTATCCCTATTAGTAATAAAGGAAGGAGTAGAGATTGGAATTACCTTTCCAAGGTTAGCACCATTGGCCATGAGGCCGCAGCCAATGCCAATATGAGGAACTCTCAGAGTAACCAATGATGGAATGTTATAAATTGACTTACATGGGCTTTGGTTGCCCAAACCCTCTACGTGATTTGAAAACCGAGGAAGTGTTCAAGTTTAGGAAATTCAAACTAAAAAGCACTGGGTGAGCAGACCACAGTTGGATTCTCTTTTGAGCTAACAATAGCAGATCTAAGAGTGGAGTACAAACTAATGGGTACGGAGATTATAACTGACAACACCCCTGTCCACATAGGGAACATTACAACAATCATTTTCATTTAACCAGGCAAGTCAGTTAAGAACAAATTCTTATTTACAATGACGGCCTACCTCGGCCAAACCCTAACCCGGATGAAGCTGGGCCAATTGTACGTCGCCCTATGGGACTCCCAATCACGGCTGGTTGTTATACAGCCTGGAATCAAACCAGGGTCTGTAGTCATGCCTCCAGCACTGAGATGCGGTGCCTTAGACCGCTGCGCCACTCAGGAGCGAATTGATGCTGGGATGGGAGGTATCACCTGAGTGGGGCTTGGTCTTTCTCTGAGTTAATATCTTAACACGGCCTTGAAATGTGAAGAGAGGGTCCAGGTATTAACTTTGCTGTCTGTCTCTCCGACATTTGCAACATTGTTTCCATATTGAAATTCAATCTCCAGTCTGTCCCATAGTAGGGAGTCGGGGCCAGACAGACAGGCTGAAAACATTTTCTCAGACAGTCGAAATCATGAATCAGCATAATTTTTATGGATATAAACAGAGAATTGTCAAAAGAAAAACACAAAATGCAGCTAGCGTGTTATTCCAGCTTCAGTTTGAAGTGATTGTGTTAGCTGTGTAGTTGGCAAGATTCTCTGAACAGTGTCCTGGCAAGAGAGCAAATGTTTTATGCCAGGTGAAATCGCACATCATTATCTCATTGTTATGAATTTATCCCCCCAAAAATCACTAGAAAACAGCTTAAACAAACTAAAATGCAGCTTTTTTTCTGTTATTCTGGCTGCACTGTTTAAAATAACTGTGACTCTGAAACTACAGGACTGCTTTGCTAGCACAGAGTGGAATATGTTCCGGGATCCTTCCGATGGCATTGAGGAGTACACCACATCAGTCACTGGCTTCATCAATAAGTGCATCGAGAACACCCTCAAAGCTCATCACTAATCTAATGACCCTGGGACTAAACGTCTCCCAGGACAACAACCTCTCCCTCAACGTAATCAAGACAAAGGAGATGATTGTGGACTACAGGGAAAGGAGGACTGAAGACTAGCCCATTCTCATCGACGGGGCTGCAGTGGAGCAGGTTGAGAGCTTCAAGTTCCTTGATGTCCACATCACCAACAAACTAACATGGTCCAAGCACACCAAGACAGTCGTGAAGAGGGCACGACAAAACCTATTCCCCCTCAGGAGACTGAAAAGATTTGGCATGGGTTCTCAGATCCTCAAAAGGTTTTACAGCTGGTTGCATCACTGTCTGGTATGGCAACTGCTCGGCCTCCGACCGCAAGGAACTACAGACGGTAGTGCGAACGGCCCAGCACATCACTTGGGCCAAGCTTCCTGGCATCCAGGACCTCGATACCAGGTGGTGTCAGAGGAAGGCCCTAAAAATGGTCAAAGACTTCAGCCACCATAGTAATGGACTGTTCTCTCTGCTACCGCACGGAAAACAGTGCCAGAGCGCCAAGTCTAGGTCCAAGAGGCTCCTATATAGCTTCTACCCCCAAGCCATAAGACATAAGACTGAACAGCTAATCATTGCCCCCCCCCCCACCCTCTGGAACGCTGCTGCTACTCTCTGTTATTATCTATGCATAGTCACTTTAATAACTCTACCTACATGCACATATTACCTCAATTACCTCGACACCGGTGCCCTCGCACATTGACATTGACCCTGTACCTGCTGCTCTTTAATTATTTGTAACTCTTATCTCTGACTTTTTTGTTGTTGTTGGTTAAGGTCTTGTAAGTAAGCATTTCACTGTAAGGTGAATCGTGTTGTATTCGGCGCATCTGACAAATAAAATTGGATTTGATTTGAAGTTGGCTAGCTAGCATGCAAGGGATAAGAAAGTTGCCAACCATCATGGCAACGGAACATTTATAACGAACGGCTGGGGTTTAGATTTAGAACAAAAAGACAACGACCAAAAAAAGGTACAAGTTTAAGTTTGTTCCACCTGATTGAGTCCGACCACAAGTCAGAGAACACTATGATGACACACCAAATGAGTTTGATGGATCCTAAGTCTTCTTAAAACGTATGACTGCAATTCTCTTCGGATCAAAGCTCCAGCTAAACGACATTATATTACATTTTCATCTTACGCCTCTTAAGGGAAAAGTAATCCAAAAGTAACTGAAAGTAGTAAGATTATATTATTGAATTGGTGTAATCCAAAAGTGACATACTGATTACAATTTTGGATAGATAACTAGTAACTGTAACCAATTACTGTTACAAAAACTGTAACAAATAACAAGATAAACAATGTAAAACATACGGGATCTGTAAAATGGATATAGGTTCAGAACTTTTGTGAAATAGCATAGTTACAAATAGAAATCAAACCTGGATGGACATCAGAAATAGAGGAAGGACTAAGAACAAACAAGAGAGAACTATTGTAAAGTAGACTGTCTGTAAAATGTGTATAAGATGTATAAATTGAAGGTAAAAGTGTTTATTAGTTTACTCCAATTGGGGGATCGGTGGTAGGGTTTGCGGGGAATAATAATAAAGATATATTCTTTAAAAAAGTATGTATGTCTATATAGGTATGTGTATGTACATATATATGTGTATATGTATGTATGCGTGTATGGATATATATATTTACCCCAAAAATATGGGGGATTGGAAATGATGCAGACAATTACATTGGAAGCAACGTTTCAGACATTATTATGAGCCATCCTCCCCTCAGCAGCCTCCACTGCTGAACATGGTTTCATCTCTCTCTCTAACAATTCAATTCAAAGGGCTTTATTAGCATGGGAAACACATTGCCTAAGCAAGTTAAATAGATAATAAACTAAAGTGAAATAAACAATCAACAATGAACAGTAAACATAATACTCACAAGCTTCATAGGAATAGACACATTTCAATGTCATATTATGGCTATGTACAGTGTTATAATAATGTGCTAATAGTTTTAGTACAAAAAGACAAATAAATAAACATAAATATGGGTTGTATTTACAATGGTGTTTGTTCTTCACTGGTGTAACGGTTTTCTTGATGTGAAGGAGAGTCGGACCAAAATGCGGCGTGTCTATTGCAATCCATGTTTAATGAAGTAACACACTAAACACAAACACTACCAAAACAATAAACTTAACGAAAACCGAAACAGCCTATACTTGTGTATCCTAACACAGAACAATGACATCAGGACACTAAGGACAACAAGGACAATCACCCACGACAAACTCAAAGAATATGGCTGCCTAAATATGGTTCCCAATCAGAGACAACGATAAACACCTGCCTCTGATTGAGAACCACTTCAGACAGCCATAGACTTAGCTAGAACACCCCACTAGCTACAATCCCCATACATACACACCACATACACAAACCCATGCCACACCCTGGCCTGACCAAATAAATAAAGATAAACACAAAATACTTTGACCAGGGTGTGACAGAACCCCCCCCCTAAGGTGCGGACTCCCGAACGCACCTCAAAACAATAGGGAGGGTCCGGGTGGGCGTCTGTCCATGGTGGCGGCTCCTGCGCGGGACGTGGACCCCACTCAATCAATGTCTTAGTCCCTTCTCCTCGCGTCCCTGGATAGTCCACCCTCGCCGCCGACCATGGCCTAGTAGTCCTCACCCAGAACCCCACTGGACTGAGGAGCAGATCGGGACTGAGGGGCAGCTCGGGACTGAGGCAGCTCGGGACTGAGAGGAAGCTCAGGAGTGAGAGGAAGCTCAGGAGTGAGAGGAAGCTCAGGCAGGTTGATGAATCTACCAGATCCTGGCTGGCTGGTGGTTTCGGCAGACCCTGGCTGACTGGCAGATCCTGGCTGACTGGCAGATCTGGAAGAGTCTGGTCGACTGGCAGATCTGGAAGAGTCTGGTCGACTGGCAGATCTGGAAGAGTCTGGTCGACTGGCAGATCTGGAAGAGTCTGGTCGACTGGCAGATCTGGAAGAGTCTGGTCGACTGGCAGATCTGGAAGAGTCTGGTCGACTGGCAGATCTGGAAGAGTCTGGTCGACTGGCAGATCTGGAAGAGTCTGGTCGACTGGCAGATCTGGAAGAGTCTGGTCGACTGGTAGCTCTGGCTGCTCCATGCTGACTGGCTGCTCCATGATGACTGGCAGCTCTGGCTGCTCCATGCTGACTGGCTGCTCCATGCTGACTGGCAGCTCTGGCTGCTCCATGCTGACTGGCTGCTCCATGCTGACTGGTAGCTCTGGCTGCTCCATGCTGACTGGCTGCTCTGGCTGCTCCATGCTGACTGGCTGCTCTGGCTGCTCCATGCTGACTGGCTGCTCCATGCTGACTGGCGGCCCTGGCTGCTCCATGCTGACTGGCGGCCCTGGCTGCTCCATGCTAACTGGCAGCTCTGGTGGCTCCTTGCAGACTGGCAGCTCTGGCGGCTCCTTGCAGACTGGCAGCTCTGGCGGCTCCTTGCAGACAGGCAGCTCTGGCGGCTCCTTGCAGACTGGCAGCTCCTTGCAGACTGGCAGCTCTATGCAGACTGGCAGCTCCTTGCAGACTGGCAGCTCCTTGCAGACTGGCAGCTCCTTGCAGACTGGCAGCTCCTTGCAGACTGGCAGCTCTATGCAGACTGGCAGCTCTATGCAGACTGGCAGCTCTATGCTAACTGGCAGCTCTATGCTAACTGGCAGCTCTTTGCAAACTGGCAGTTCTGAACAGGCGGGAGACTCCGGCAGCGCTGTAGAGAAGGAAGGCTCTAACAGCGCTAAACAGGCGGGAGACTCCGACAGCGCTGGAGAGAAGGAAGGCTCTAACAGCGCTAAACAGGCGGGAGACTCCGACAGCGCTGGAGAGGAGGAGGGCTCCGACAGCGCTGGACAGGCAAGGCGCACTGTAGGCCTGATGCGTGGTGCTGGCACTGGTGGTACTGGGCCGAGGACACGCACAGGAAGCCTGGTGCGGGGAGCTGCTACCGGAGGGCTGGGGTGAGGAGGTGGTACTGGGTAGACCGGACCGTGCAGGCGCACTGGAGCTCTTGAGCACCGAGCCTGCCCAACCTTACCTGGTTGAATGCTCACGGTCGCCCTGCCAGTGCGGCGAGGTGGAATAGCCCGCACTGGGCTATGCAGGCGAACCGGAGACACCGAGCGCAAGGCTGGTGCCATGTAAGCCGGCCCAAGGAGACGCACTGGGGACCAGCTGCGTAGAGCCGGCTTCATGGCATTAGGCTCGACGCTCAATCTAGCCCGGCCGACACGCGGAGCTGGAATATACCGCACCGGGCTATGCACCCGCACTGGAGACACCGTGCGCACCACTGCATAACACGGTGCCTGTCCGGTCTCTCTAGCCCCCCAGTAAGCACAGGGAGTCTGCCCAGGTCTCCTACCTGGCGTAGCAATACTCCCTGTTAGCCCCCCCCCAAGAAATTTTTGGGGCTGCCTCTCAGGCTTCCATCCGCTACGTCGAGCTGCCTCCTCATATCTGCGCCTCTCAGCTTTCGCAGCCTCCAGTTCTTCCTTGGGGCGGCAATATTCTCCAGGCTGAGCCCAGGGTCCTTTACCGTCCAGTTCTTCCTCCCATGTCCATTTCTCCAGGTGGTGCAGCCTCTCCCACTGCAGCTGCTGCTGCTCCTGCTGCTGCTGCCTCTGTTCCTTCTCCTGCTGCACCTTGGTGCGGCTACACTCCCCTGGTTTAGCCCAGGGTCCTCTCCCGTCGAGGATTTCCTCCCATGTCCAGAAATCCTTATTGCACATCTCCTCGCGCTGCTCCTGCCTGTTGACACACTGCTTGGTCCTTTTGTGGTGGGTGATTCTGTAACGGTTTTCTTGATGTGAAGGAGAGTCGGACCAAAATGCGGCGTGTCTATTGCAATCCATGTTTAATGAAGTAACACACTAAACACAAACACTACCAAAACAATAAACTTAACGAAAACCGAAACAGCCTATACTTGTGTATCCTAACACAGAACAATGACACTAAGGACAACAAGGACAATCACCCACGACAAACTCAAAGAATATGGCTGCCTAAATATGGTTCCCAATCAGAGACAACGATAAACACCTGCCTCTGATTGAGAACCACTTCAGACAGCCATAGACTTAGCTAGAACACCCCACTAGCTACAATCCCCATACATACACACCACATACACAAACCCATGCCACACCCTGGCCTGACCAAATAAATAAAGATAAACACAAAATACTTTGACCAGGGTGTGACAACTGGTGCCTTTTTCTTGTGGCAATAGACCACAAATCTTGCTGCTGTGATGCACACTGGCATTTCACCCAGTAGATACTGGAGTTTATCAAAATTGGATTTGTTTTGGAATTCTTTGTGGATCTGTGTAATCTGAGGGAAATATGTGTCTCTAATATGGTCATACATTTGGCAGTAGGTTAGGAAGTGCAGCTCACTTTCCACCTCATTTTGTGGGCAGTGAGCACATATCCTGTCTTCTCTTGAGAGCCAGGTGTGCCTACATAGGCCTCTCTCAATAGCAAGGCTATGCTCTCTGAGACTGTACATAGTCAAAGCTTTCCTTAATTTGGGGTCAGTCACAGTGGTCAGGTATTCTGCCACTGTGTGCTCTCTGTTTAGCGCCAAATAGCATTCCAATTTGCTCTGCTTTTTGGTAAATCCTTTCCAATGTGTGAAGTAATTATTTTGTTGTTTTCTCATTATTTGGTTGGGTCTAATTACAGTTGAAGTCGGATGTTTACATACACTTAGGTTGGAGTCATTGAAACTTGTTTTCAACCGCTCCACACATTTCTTGTTAACAAACTATAGTTTTGGCAAGTCGGTTAGGACATCTACTGTGTGCATGACACAAGTCATTTTTCCAACAATTGTTTACAGACAGATTATTTCACTTATAATTCACTGTATCACAATTCCAGTGGGTACATACACTAAGTTTACATACACTAAGTTGACTGTGCCTTTAAACAGCTTGGAAAATTCCAGAAAAGGGTGTCATGGCTTTAGAATCTTCTGATAGGCTAGTTGACATCATTTGAGTCAATTGGCGGTGTACCTATGGATGTATTTCAAGGCCTACCTTCAAACTCAGTGCCTCTTTGCTTGACATCATGGGAAAATCAAAGGAAATCAGCCAAAACCTCAGAAAAAAAATTGTAGACTTCCACAAGTCTGGTTCATCCTTGGGATGAACAATTTCCAAACGCCTGAAGGTACCACTTTCATCTGTACAAACAACAGTACGCAAATATAAACACCATGGGATCACGCAGCAGTCATATCGCTCAGGAAGGAGATGCATTCTGTCTCCTAGAGATGAATGTACATACTGGTGTGAAAAGTGCATATCAATCCCAGAACAACTGATGCTGGAGAAAACAGGAACAAAATTATCTATATCCACAGTAAAACGAGTTCTATATCGACATAACCTGAAAGGCCACTCAACAAGGAAGAAGCCACTGCTCCAAAACCACCATAAAAAAGCCAGACTACGGTTTACAATAAACAGCACATGGGGACAAAGATCATACTTCACAAAATAGATGGCATCATGGGAAGGAAAATTATGTGGATATATTGAAACAACATCTCAAGACATCAGTCAGGTAGTTAAAGCTTGGTCGCGGGAAGTTAAAGCTTGGTCATCCCCGAGCTGACAAGGTACAATTCTGTCGTTCTGCCCCTGAACAAGGCAGTTAACCCACTGTTCCTAGGCCGTCATTGAAAATTAGAATTAGTTCTTAACTGACTTGCCTAGTTAAATAAAAGTAAAATAAAACATTTAAAAATGGGTTTTCCAAATGGACAATGACCCCTAGCATACTTGCAAAGTTGTGGCAAAATGGCTTAAGGATAACAAAGTCAAGTTTCGGAATGGCCATCACAAAGCCCTGACCTCAATCCCATAGAATATTTGTGGGCAGAACTGAAAAATCGTGTGTGAGCAAGGAGTCCTACAAACCTGACTCATTTACACCAGCTCTGTCAGGAGGAATGGGCCAAAATTCACCCAACTTATTGTCAGAAGCTTGTGGAAGGCTACCCGAAACTTTGACCCAAGTTAAACAATTTCAAGGCAATGCTACCAAATACTAATTGAGTATCGCTGCATGTACCAGTGTCGCTGCGTGTACCAGTGATTTATTAGGTCTTCTACATCCACACCCTTCATCACTGGTACATCAAAGTACTGTTTGATTCACAACTGCCATCGAATGATGAGGGGTTCGATCATATATCAACCAGGGCGGACTTTTCCAAAAATACAAAGATCATCTTTAGCATTAAGATCAATGTGTGTCCATAGCCTACCAATAGACTCAACCCAAAATCAATGATCTTAGTGCTGACGATGATATTTATGTTTTGGGGAATACACACCAGGTCTCTACTGTGGCTTGAAACTCATAGACACAATTTGTGAGGATCACATCATTGATTTGTCCTAGAGGGGAATTGTGTATTTTCAAACCTTGCCAAAGCTCAAAAAGGATATGAATATGTCCTGTGAGACAAGGGAACCACAGTGACAATGTGATATTGGGGTACCGTATCCTGGCTTGTGTCGGTGGGAGTGGTGTCAGTGGAGTCAGGGGGTGGGCATTTAGCCATTTAAAGGACAGTGTAACTCTATGAGATACCATGGTGAAACCAAACCCTCCTCTCTCAGTGGTGGGCGGCTGTCTCATTGGACTCTGAGCACCGTCCGAAACACCATATTGACTGTGTGTGTGTGTGTGTGTGTGTCTGTGTGTGTCTGTCTGTCTGTGCGTGTGTGTGTGTGTATGTCTGTGTGTGTTTGTGTGTGAATGCACGTGTGCGCCTGTGTGTGTTCTCTAGGCCCTGGGGTGTCATGTGCCACACCCACTGTAAACACCTTCTTTGAAGAGGAGCGTTATGACAGCATACTTTTTGTAGCAGCAGCCCACCCAGACGTGATCTTCAGAGGCTGCTACTGTCTCTCTGTGTGTGTGTGTGTGTGTGTGTGTGTGTGTGTGTGTGTGTGTGTGTGTGTGTGTGCGCTTGCAGTTAATGACATGGTAATATGACAAAATTCTGAACATTAACTCATAAACACTCAGAACTCATTCCCTACCAGCCCTAAAGTTCTCTGTGTGACTGACTGCATCGTCAGTCCTAATGAGGGTCATATTACCCCACAGCTCAGGGACATGGTCATGTAACTGTGTGTGTGTGTGTGTGTGTGTGTGTGTGTGTGTGTGTGTGTGTGTGTGTGTGTGATGATAATGATGAGCTCCCTGTCTGGTCCTACCTTGCTAACCCCTTTAGCCAGATAATCAGCTCTGATGGGACAGAACAGAAGATGTACTCTACCTGTTATTCATCTCCCACTTGGTTTTTATTGATCAAGTCTATTTGAAGATGAAGATTTGAAGATGAAATGGCTTATTACAACAGGCCATGTTTCAGAAATGTTGTGAATCCATGATCAAAACAGGAACATCTAACCATTGTCACATACTATTATTGACACAAATACCCATTTTCCATCTAGTGATACAACCCTATTCTATACCACATTCCTGATAGAAATATGTTGTTCATTTGCAGCTTCAACTTTACACCAATGAAGTCCCACCTGGCCGGCAGAGTTCCCAACCCCAACAGTGGTGGCCCTCGTCAGGCAGAGTCTCTAACAGTGGTGGCCCTGTTCTCATCAGGCCCTGGGTGAGCAGACAGACAAACAGACAGACAGACAGACAGACAGACAGACAGACAGACAGACAGACAGACAGACAGACAGACCTTACAGACAGACAGACAGACAGGCAGGCAGACAGGCAGGCAGGCAGGCAGGCAGGCAGGCAGGCAGGCAGGCAGGCAGGCAGGCAGACAGACCTCAGCTAAGAATATTTACCCAAGGCGCTCTGGTGTTTGATCCTCCTGTGTCACTCCTCATCCTCGTCAGGGCTCTGATGGGGAAACACAGAGAGCAGAGGGACGCACCAGCCGGAGTGACAAGACAAGAGGACACTTAAAACGGCCCAGTGGCACCCGGTGCCTCGTCTGGCCGACGAGGCCGGCAGGTGAGAACAGCACTACAAGGACACAAACCCATAACCCCAAACCCCTATAGCCAAATATAGTCTAAGAGACATACATATTTGGTTTGGGCAAGCCTGGCGGCTACTAACGATATGCGTGGTAGTGGGTGTCCCCTTTTTGTCTCTCTCCTTGCTTTATTTTTCTGTCCTTGTGGTCCACTCCACTTTGCTACATTTTTGAAAATAGTGAAGTCATCCAATAGGTTGGTTTTCGGTGCCAAGACAATCGCCTCTCTGTACCAACACATACTGTAAAGGGGTTCCATTTGACACAATGTTATTGTTCTTTGTCAATATTGTGAAAGAGAGGCTCATGGGATAACCTCTTTACTTTTCCTGAAGACATTCATTCTGTCCACGGTATCCCATCAGAGTCAGTTACATATGTTGGATCTTAATTTGAGCTAGTTTGCTACAGCAGGGTATGACTCCTGCAGCATAAAGTTATGTGAATTATTATGTGGATTATCAAGTAAAATCAAGTTTGACATTTCGAAATGAAAATTAGAATTACAAGCCTTTTTAAACCTCCAAATTCACTACTGCATTGCAACTGGGTAATCAATGTAAGATTCTACATCTATGATAATCATGTAGTGTACTGTGGCTTGCGAAAGTATTCACCCCCCTTGGAGTTTTTCCTCTTTTGTTGTCCTACAACCTGGAATTAAAATAGATTTTTTGGGGGGGGTTGTATCATTTGATTTACACAACATGCCCATCACTTTGAAGATGCAAAATCTTTTTTATTTTGAAATAAACAAAAAATAAGACAAAAAACAGAAAACTTGACCGTGTGTAACTATTCACCCCCCCAAAGTCAATACTTTGTAGAGCCACCTTTTGCAGCAATTACAGCTGCAAGTCTCTTGGGGTATGTCTCTATAAACTTGGCAAATCTAGCCACTGGGATTTTTGCCCATTCTTCAAGGCAAAACTGCTGCAGCTCCTTCAAGTTGGATGGGTTCCACTGGTGTACAGCAATCTTTAAGTTATACCACAAATTCTCAATTGGATTGAGGTCTGGGCTTTGACTAGGCCATTCCAAGACATTTAAATGTTTCCCCTTCAACCACTCGAGTGTTGCTTCAGCAGTATGCTTACGGTGATGGTCCTGCTGGAAGTGAGTCTCAAATCTCTGAAACAGGTTTCCCTCAAGAATGTCCCTGTATTTAGCGCCATCCATCATTCCTTCAAATCTGACCAGTTTCCCAGTCCCTGCCGATGAAAAACATACCCACAGCATGATGCTGCCACCACCATGCTTCACTGTGGGGATGTTGTTCTCTGGGTGATGAGAGGTGTTGGGTTTGCGCCAGACATGGCGTTTTCCTTGATGGCCAAAAACCTCAATTTTAGTCTCATCTAACCAGAGTACCTTCTTCCATATGTTAGGGGAGTGTCCCACATGCCTTTTGGCGAACACCAAATATGTTTTCTTATTGTTTTCTTTAAGCAATGGCTTTTTATCTGGCCAGTCTTCCGTAAAGCCCAGCTCTGTGGAGTGTACGGCTTCAAGTGGTCCTATGCACAGGTACTCCAATATCCGCTGTGGAGCTTTGCAGCTCCTTCAAGGTTACCTTTGGTCTCTTTGTTGCCTCTCTGATTAATGCCCTCCTTGCCTGGTCTGTGAGTTTTGGTGGGCGGCCCTCTCTTGGTAGGCTTGTTGTGGTGCCATATTCATTCAATTTTTTAATAATGGATTTAATGGTGCTCCGTGGGATGTTCAAAGTTTAGAATATTTTTTCATAACCCAACCCTGATCTGTACTTCTCCACAACCTTGACCTTGACCTGTTTGGAGAGCTCCTTGGTCTTTGTGATGCCGCTTGCTTGGTGGTGCCCCTTGCTTAGTGATATTGCAGACTCTGGGGGTCTTTCAGACAGGTGTATATATACTGAGATCATGTGACAGATCATGTGACACTTCGATTGCACACAGATGGACTTTATTTACCTAATTATGTGACTTCTGAAGGTAATTGGTTGCACCAGATCTTATTTAGGGGCTTCAAAGCAAAGGCGGTGAATACATATGCACACACCACTTTTCCGTTCATTTCACTTCACCAATTTGGACTATTTTGTGTATGTCCATTACATGAAATCCCCCAAAAAATCAATTTAAATTACAGGTTGTAAAGCAACAAAATAGAAAAAATGCCAAGGGGGGTGAATACTTTTTAATTAAAAAAAGTATATAATTTTACCTTTGTTTAACTAGGCAAGTCAGTTAAGAACAAATTCTTATTTTCAATGACGGCCTAGGAACAGTGGGTTAGCTGCCTTGTTCAGAGGCAGAACGAAAGGTTTTTACCTTGTCAGCTCAGGGATTCAATCTTGCAACCTTTCGGTTACTAGTCCAACACTCTAACCACTAGGCTACCTGCCGTGCAAGGCACTGTAGGTGCAAGGCACTGTAGGTACTGTATTGACACAGAATTGTGAACATGTTACATCACTTGGCTACAACCTAACAGCACTGCCAGTGTGCTAATGTGCTGGTAATGAAGAAAGGAGAGTTGGTGAAGGAGGTATGTGGTGTTGATTATTCTCGATTGTAGCAATTAGCGTTGGTAGAAAACACCTCCTCCCTTGGCCTATGTAGAGGTATGTGTGGAGACAGCAGGGCTGTATACAGTATGTGTTGGTAGTTCAGTGAAGATTTTGAGGGCAACAACCTCAATGATCTGGTTTAAAAAGCAAGCAGTTGGTGTGTGTGTCTTCCACATTAAGATGATCATTTGGTTATGCACTTCACATGTTGTAGTTTGTTATGCACTTCACATGTTGTAGTTTGTTATGCACTTCACATGTTGTAGTTTGTTATGCACTTCACATATTGTAGTTTGTTATGCACTTCACATGTCGTAGTTTGTTATGCACTTCACATGTTGTAGTTTGTTATGCACTCACATGTTGTAGTTTGTTATGCATGTCACATGTTGTAGTTTGTTATGCATGTCACATGTTGTAGTTTATTATGCATGTCACATGTTGTAGTTGTTATGCATGTCACATGTTGTAGTTTATTATGCATGTCACATGTTGTAGTTGGTTATGAACATCACATGTTGTAGTTTGTTATGCATGTCACATGTTGTAGTTTATTATGCATGTCACATGTTGTAGTTTGTTATGCACTTCACATGTTGTAGTTTGTTATGCACTCACATGTTGTAGTTTGTTATGCATGTCACATGTTGTAGTTTGTTATGCACTTTGTATTCTATGTAGGCGCTCGCATGAGTTGACGTCATTTCCGGTCACGACTTGCAGACTTGTTTTTGAGTTGCTGTGCGTTTTGTTGCCAACCTGTTTTGCTACCTGACAAATTTACGGTTTTTACTTTTTAATTACCGTTTATATTTTTGTTTTTTCCTACTCAACTTTTTCACTCCGGACGCTTTATCTGGACACGGTTCGTCAGGACCTCCAACAGCCGAAGCTAAGTAGTAATATTAACATGATGCCTTCTAATTGCAGTCGCTGTACTCGCCTTACGGCGAGGATAGCTGTGCTACAAGCCCAGCTTCAGACGCAATCGCTAGGCAAGGGTCATTTCAGTGTAGGAAAGGATGAAACCGCGTCTGTGCCACCAGTAAGTACAGATAGTAGTATAAATCCCCTGGCACAGTCCCCGCAGCCGGACAACTTTCTCACGGTTTCTGGAAGGAAATGCTGTAGGAACGCTCAACCGGTGTCGCTCATTCAGCCGACAGAAACTTTCAACCGGTTTTCCCCATTAAGCAGCGGGTCGGAGTCAGAGGCCGAGTCTTCTCTGGTCTCTACTCCTCCCGTTACGGGGTCTGAGACGCCGAAGATTCCCACCATTAGCTCTGACAAATTGAAAACTCTAGTCATTGGCGACTCCATTACCCGCAGTATTAGACTTAAAACGAATCATCCAGCGATCATACACTGTTTACCGGGGGGCAGGGCTACCGACGTTAAGGCTAATCTGAAGATGGTGCTGGCTAAAGCTAAAACTGGCGAGTGTAGAGAGTATAGAGATATTGTTATCCACGTCGGCACCAACGATGTTAGGATGAAACAGTCAGAGATCACCAAGCGCAACATAGCTTCTGCGTGTAAATCAGCTAGAAAGATGTGTCGGCATCGAGTAATTGTCTCTGGCCCCCTCCCAGTTAGGGGGAGTGATGAGCTCTACAGCAGAGTCTCACAACTCAATCGCTGGTTGAAAACTGTTTTCTGCCCCTCCCAAAAGATAGCATTTGTAGATAATTGGCCCTCTTTCTGGGACTCACCCACAAACAGGACCAAGCCTGACCTGCTGAGGAGTGACGGACTCCATCCTAGCTGGAGGGGTGCTCTCATTTTATCTACCAACATAGACAGGGCTCTAACTCCTCTAGCTCCACAATGAAATAGGGTGCAGGCCAGGCAGCAGGCTGTTAGCCAGCCTGCCAGCATAGTGGAGTCTGCCACTAGCACAGTCAGTGTAGTCAGCTCAGCTATCACCATTGAGACCGTGTCTGTGCCTCGACCTAGGTTGGGCAAAACTAAACATGGCGGTGTTCGCCTTAGCAATCTCACTAGGATAAAGACCACCTCCATTCCTGTCATTATTGAAAGAGATCATGATACCTCACATCTCAAAATAGGGCTACTTAATGTTAGATCCCTTACTTCAAAGGCAATTATAGTCAATGAACTAATCACTGATCATAATCTTGATGTGATTGGCCTGACTGAAACATGGCTTAAGCCTGATGAATTTACTGTGTTAAATGAGGCCTCACCTCCTGGCTACACTAGTGACCATATCCCCCGTGCATCCCGCAAAGGCGGAGGTGTTGCTAACATTTACGATAGCAAATTTCAATTTCCCCCCAAAAAAATGACGTTTTCCTCTTTTGAGCTTCTAGTCATGAAATCTATGCAGCCTACTCAATCACTTTTTATAGCTACTGTTTACAGGCCTCCTGGGCCATATACAGCGTTCCTCACTGAGTTCCCTGAATTCCTATCGGACCTTGTAGTCATAGCGGATAATATTCTAATCTTTGGTGACTTTAATATTCACATGGAAAAGTCCACAGACCCACTCCAAAAGGCTTTCGGAGCCATCATCGACTCAGTGGGTTTTGTCCAACATGTCTCTGGACCCACTCACTGTCACAGTCATACGCTGGACCTAGTTTTGTCCCATGGAATAAATGTTGTGGATCTTAATGTTTTTCCTCATAATCCTGGACTATCGCACCACCATTTTATTACGTTTGCAATTGCAACAAATAATCTGCTCAGACCCCAACCAAGGATCATCAAAAGTCGTGCTATAACTTCACAGACAACACAAAGATTCCTTGATGTCCTTCCAGATTCCCTCTGTCTACCCAAGGACGCCAGAGGACAAAAATCAGTTAACCACCTAACTGAGGAACTCAACTTAACCTTGCGCAATACCCTAGATGCAGTTGCACCCCTAAAAACTAAAAACATTTCTCATAAGAAACTAGCTCCCTAGTACACAGAAAATACCCGAGCTCTGAAGCAAGCTTCCAGAAAATTGGAACGGAAATGGCACCAAACTGGAAGTCTTCCGACTAGCTTGGAAAGACAGTACTGTGCAGTACCGAAGAGCCCTTACTGCTGCTCGATCATCCTATTTTTCTAACTTAATTGAGGAAAATAAGAACAATCCGAAATTCCTTTTTGATACTGTCGCAAAGCTAACTAAAAAAGCAGCATTCCCCAAGAGAGGATGACTTTCACTTTAGCAGTGATAAATTCATGAACTTCTTTGAGGAAAAGATTATGATTATTAGAAAGCAAATTACGGACTCCTCCTTAAATCTGCGTATTCCTTCAAAGCTCAGTTGTCCTGAGTCTGCACAACTCTGCCAGGACCTAGGATCAAGAGAGACTCTCAAGTGTTTTAGTACTATATCTCTTGACACAATGATGAAAATAATCATGGCCTCTAAACCTTCAAGCTGCATACTGGACCCTATTCCAACTAAACTACTGAAAGAGCTGCTTCCTGTGCTTGGCCCTCCTATGTTGAACATAATAAACGGCTCTCTATCCACCGGATGTGTACCAAACTCACTAAAAGTGGCAGTAATAAAGCCTCTCTTGAAAAAGCCAAACCTTGACCCAGAAAATATAAAAAACTATCGGCCTATATCGAATCTTCCATTCCTCTCAAAATTTTTAGAAAAGGCTGTTGCGCAACAACTCACTGCCTTCCTGAAGACAAACAATGTATACGAAATGCTTCAGTCTGGTTTTAGACCCCATCATAGCACTGAGACAGCACTTGTGAAGGTGGTAAATTACATTTTAATGGCATCGGACCGAGGCTCTGCATCTGTCCTTGTGCTCCTAGACCTTAGTGCTGCTTTTGATACCATCGATCACCACATTCTTTTGGGGAGATTGGAAACCCAAATTGGTCTACACGGACAAGTTCTGGCCTGGTTTAGATCTTATCTGTCGGAAAGATATCAGTTTGTCTCTGTGAATGGTTTGTCCTCTGACAAATCAACTGTAAATTTCGGTGTTCCTCAAGGTTCCGTTTTAGGACCACTATTGTTTTCACTATATATTTTACCTCTTGGGGATGTTATTCGAAAACATAATGTTAATTTTCACTGCTATGCGGATGACACACAGCTGTACATTTCAATTAAACATGGTGAAGCCCCAAAATTGCCCTTGCTAGAAGAATGTGTTTCAGACATAAGGAAGTGGATGGCTGCAAACTTTCTACTTTTAAACTCGGACAAAACAGAGATGCTTGTTCTAGGTCCCAAGAAACAAAGAGATCTTCTGTTGAATCTGACAATTAATCTTAATGGTTGTACAGTCGTCTCAAATAAAACTGTGAAGGACCTCGGCGTTACTCTGGACCCTGATCTCTCTTTTGAAGAACATATCAAGACCATTTCAAGGACAGCTTTTTTCCATCTACGTAACATTGCAAAAATCAGAAACTTTCTGTCCAAAAATGATGCAGAAAAATTAATCCATGCTTTTGTCACTTCCAGGTTAGACTACTGCAATGCTCTACTTTCCGGCTACCCGGATAAAGCACTAAATAAACTTCAGTTAGTGCTAAATACGGCTGCTAGAATCCTGACTAGAACCAAAAAATTTGATCATATTACTCCAGTGCTAGCCTCTCTACACTGGCTTCCTGTCAAAGCAAGGGCTGATTTCAAGGTTTTACTGCTAACCTACAAAGCATTACA